>NC_056738.1:78537749-78837749 GCF_019279795.1 Protopterus annectens | reverse complement strand
CTCTGGTCTGTAAAAGAGAGCGAGAGAGAGACATGGGGTCCAGACCCGGGGTGAATTTCTGATTTCCCATCCTCTGGTCAGGGCTACACTTAAATAGGATTAGGAATAGAGTCTACCTCACATGGATGGGGAGCCTATTCCAGAGCATTGGGATCCTCTGAAATCCATCTCTGTCTTGCTAACATGTCCTATTTATGTTACAAGCAAAGTTTAAATACTTGGATCTAGTGGTTCTGATGCTGCTCATTTGCAGATGTGCAAAATGTCCATCAGAGCTGCACCCAAAGATGTGTTGTATGCCAGGAATAGATCACATTTTAGTAACCTATAGGAACAGAGATAGTGCTTTAAGGCAATCTGTATAGGATAATGTGTTCATACCCTGGATTCTCTTGGTAAATAACCTTTGTTCGTGTTCCAACTGTTGCATATGTCTGGTCAGTTACATGCCAAAAGGGGCATTATACTCAATGATGGGTCTGATAAGCACTGAATAAAGTAGCACTATGATTTCCTTGGACCTGGATGCCATGCCTTTATTTATAAGTTGGGCAACACAGAGTGATTTTCTTACCACCTTGGGTAAGTGTTGATCAAAGCCTTGATTACTGTCTACATATGTCCCCAGATCCCTGACTACAGGTCAGTTATTAGAGGTGTCTTATTGATGAAGTAATTAACCTGGGTGGCAGTTTTTCCCCAAAGGCACTGTAATGCATTTCTTAGCATTGAGTTTTAGTCTGTGACTTTAACACCAGTATCTTGTCTGTGTTAGACCCTCTTGTAAGATGCTTGTATTATGGGGGAATGCATGATATTTCCTAATTTGCAGTCATCTGTTAACTTGGTCAGCCAAAGGCCCTTAACATTAGCCTTTACCTCCGAGAAATAGATGCCAAATAGGAGTGGTCCCAGCATGGAACTCTGAGGTACCCTGCTGGTGACTGGTCTCTTGTTGTAGGTGGTATCATCAATCCTGACTTCTTGGATCCTGTCAACTGGCAATCCAGTGAGTTATGTAAGGGTTTATGCCCAGTTTGGTACATTCGTCAACTATACCCAAGTAGGGTATTTTATTAATGCCTTAGCCAGGTCTAGGTAGGCAATATGAACAGTTTTCCCCTCATCCACTGTCTTTGTGACCATCTCAAAGAAATCCACCAGGTTTAGTAGGCATGATCTTCCCCTAACAATGCCAAACTGGGTTGGGTCCACTGTCGGAAGGTTGCTTATGTATTTACTGATCATTTCCAAGATAATTCATACCATAGCTTTGGATTTTAAATTAGTCTAACTAATAGGTCTGTAGTTTCTAGGGTCAGTTGATGGTCCCCACCTGTGAAATCAAAGAAACATTTCAGTCCTCTCTTTTCATGGTACAAAGCCTGTTTTGAGGCTGTAGCTGAAAAGTGACTCAAATGGTCTTAATAGATCATGTTTCCAGCTATTTAGGAGGCATCCTGGGATACTGCCAGGGCCAACTAAGGCTATTTTCCGGTATTAATGAGTGTTGCCAGGATGTGCTCCCTGTTAACAGTTGGGGGCATTATGCTACTAGGTACTGCATGCAGGGAGGTAGAGGGCAGTGGGGGGTGAAGTTTGAGATGAATTTGTCAGCAAGAAAATTCACTATGTTGCTCTGCTTAGTGAAGGTGGCACCACTGACCATCAGTTCGGCACACCTATGAGGTTTCAGACAAAGCTGTAGAAGGCCTTGTGGTTGTCTTTAGCCTGTGAGGCTATCCTGACCATGTAATTGGCCTTGTTGGACTTAATTATTCCTTTTAGTTTTCTGTTTATTTTAATTACAGAGCTCCTATCATTATAGGAGTTGCTCTTCCAGATTTTAACCATGACCTTTCCTTTTGTTATATACCCTGTTAAGGATAGGATTCCACTATTGTAGTTTGATTTTAGAGTTTGGGTTGGGTTTCCTTCTAGTAGGTACAGCACGCTTTATACATTTACATGGCTGTACACAGATTAATATAGAAGTAATGCCTGCTGAAAAACAAGTCTGCCACTTCTTGGCAGCATATCAAGCTGCCGTGGAGCTCGGACAGAAAAAAACGAATATCTGCCATTGTTTTACACTCGCAAAGCAGCACTTCTGCTGTTTAGTGAGTGTAAAATGTAAAAAACAACAAAACAAAAACTGTGTGTGTGTGCTTATGGTTTACATCTGTGTGCATATAAGTGTATGCGTGCATGTGGGTGAAACCGAGATCGATTGAGCCATTATTTTACACTTGCTAAGCAGTGCTTTTGCTGTTTAGGGAGTCTAAAACAAAAATAAACAGAAAAAACTGTATATGTGTGTATGTATCTGTATGAGTGTGTTTATGTTTCTGTCTGTGTGTGTTAGTGAATGCATGCATGAAAGCAGAAGAGACTGTATACACGTGTGTATATGAGAGAGACAGTGAACAGTGAGACTGATCAAGCCATTATTTTACACTCACTAAGCAGTGCTTTTGCTGTTTAGCGAATGTAAAGAAAAAAGAAAAGAAACTTAAAGTGCATGTGTGTACATCTGAGTAAGAGTGTATGCATGTATGAAAGCAGATGAGGCTGTGTGTGACTGTGTGAAGAGTGAGGGTGATCCCTGGCAGCGGCAGCAGTTAAGAGGTGTGCATACTATCTGCAAATATATAGAGCTGAGTATATTTTTCTGTATTATTCTGTATTATAGAGCTAAATTGCTGCTTAGATATCTGTTGTCTTAGTGTTCTTCAAATATACAGAGATCAGTATATATTTTTGGGTTTTATAATTTGCACTCTGATTCCTCACATCTCTGTTGAAACTTTCTTCCCCACCCCCCCTCATTGTGGTTTCTATTGCTTGTGTGTTGTTAACTCAATGTTCCCTTAATTTGTGTTCTGCAAATATACAGAGATCAGTATATATTTTTTGGGTTTTATAATTTACACTCTGATTCCTCACATCTCTGTTGAAACTTTCTTCCCCACCCTCCTCATTGTGGTTTCTATTGCTTGTGTGTTGTTAACTCAAGGTTCCCTTAATTTGAACTGTTAATAGCAGCAGTCTGCATTTAAAGTGGAACAGCCTTACAAGACTATCTGCAAATATATAGAGCTGAGTATATTTTTCTGAATTATTCTGTATTATAGAGCTAAATTGTTGCTTAGATATTTGTTGTCTTAGTGTTCTGCAAATATACAGAGATCAGTATATATTTTTTGGGTTTTATAATTTGCACTCTGATTCCTCACATCTCTGTTGAAACTCCCCCCCCCCGTCCCTGTTCTGGTAGTAGTTTAAATTTGGTGGCTTTTGCAGTGCCCGCCCCACTGTAGATTTGATCTAGGACACTCCCCCAGCCCCATCTCTTTACCGCATTCTACCTAATAAACCCTTTCTGCACTTGCTTTTAGTCCTTTTTAATTTAATTACATTTTTTCAAACTGTGTATGGACTAATATTGCTACATACTCAAGTGTGCCAGCTTGCACTGCATGTGAATTGTTTTTACTACTGTTTTGCTACTTTTCTGAAAAAAAAAAATTGTAAGCCTGTTTCCTACCTTTCCTGTAATTAGTGTTCCAGATACAGATTTGTTGTATCCAGGACTATTTGTAAGCTTCTGAGCCCCCAAGCCTTTCTGTGTTGGAGGGAAGCCTTCTAGCTTATCAGTGGGAGTGGTAAGCATTAGGTAACCTGTCTATCACATAAGGAGTGGTTCTGGCCCAGAATTTGTAGTTATTGGCCATTTGGGCGGTCTTCCATCTCTCTCAACTTTCAGATTTGAAGGCCTGCATTTGCACTGTTACTGTCCTGTAACTCCTGGGCCCATCTCATTTGCTCACTCAAAAAAAAAAAAAAAAAAAAAAACCCTGCTTTTACTGTATTTGTGTTTCTTCCTACTTTATTTTGCTTTTGCGTCATCTTAAAAGTACTCAATTGTATTTATTACTGCTTGGTGTAACTCATTCTAAGCCTTTTAGTTTAAGCACTTGGGCTTCAGACCAGTTGTTTTACATTAGGAAGGTTTGTGGTCTGCACTGTGGTGGCAGGACAGGTAGCTTACATCCTTCTAAGCTGGGAACTGCTGATTGAAGGCTCAGTGTCTGTTATTCTAAAAGTGTATTAATTCTGTTTTAAGCACTTGGGCTTCAGGCCATTTATTTTACATTAAAAGGGTTCGTGGTCTGCACTCTTGTGGGAGGAGAGGCTGGACTCTGCCCTTCTAGCTGGGAATTTCTGGTTAAAGGCTTCTAGTGCCTGCATATCTAAACTGCTTCTTACTGAAATTGGTACACCTTGTTTGCTGTAGCATAGACTAGATCCAGGCCTGCTGAATCTAGCTTTGTTTGTATAACGTGAGCACTAATCCAGTATTCAACTGTATTTATTACTGCTTGCTAGTAACTTGATTAAAGTGTAGCTATCATTCTAAGTCTTTTGGATTAAGCACTTGGGCTTCAGACCAGTTGTTTTACATTAGGAAGGTTTGTGGCCTGCACTGTGGTGGCAGGACAGGTAGCTTACATCCTTCTAAGTTGGGAACTGCTGATTGAGGGCTCAGTGACTGTTATTCTAAAAGTGTATTAATTCTGGTTTAAGCACTTGGGCTTCACGCCAGTTGTTTTACATTAAGAAGGTTTGCGGTCTGCAATGTAGTGGCAGAACAGGTAGCTTCCATCCTTCTAAGTTGGGAACTGCTGATTGAGGGCTCAGTGTCTGTTATTCTAAAAGTGTATTCATTCTGGTTTAAGCACTTGGGCTTCAAGCCAGTTATTTTACATTAAAAGGGTTCGTGGTCTGCACTCTTGTAGGAGGAGAGGCTGGATTCTGCCCTTCTGAGCTGGGAATTTCTGGTTAAAGGCTTATAGTGCCAGCATATTTGAACTGCTTCTTACTGAAATTGGTACACCTTGTTTGCTGTAGCATAGACTAGATCCAGGCCTGCTGAATCTAGCTTTGTTTGTATAACTTGAGCACTAATCCAGGCATTCTTTAAAGTATTCAATTGTATTTATTACTGCTTGGTAGTAACTTGATTAAAGTGTAGCTATCATTCTACGTCTTTTGGATTAAGCACTTGGGCTTCAGACCAGTTGTTTTACATTAGGAAGGTTTGTGGCCTGCACTGTGGTGGCAGGACAGGTAGCTTACATCCTTCTAAGTTGTGAACTGCTGATTGAGGGTTCAGTGTCTGTTATTCTAAAAGTGTATTAGTTCTGGTTTAAGCACTTGGGCTTCAGGCCAGTTATTTTACATTAAGAAAGTTCGTGGTCTGCACTCTTGTGGGAGGAGAGGCTGGACTCTGCCCTTCTGAGCTGGGAATTTCTGGTTAAAGGCTTATAGTGCCTGCATATTTGAACTGTTTCTTACTGAAATTGGTACACCTTGTTTGCTGTAGCATAGACTAGATCCAGGCCTGCTGAATCTAGCTTTATTTGTATGCTGCTTGTTTGTTT
The DNA here is from genome assembly GCF_019279795.1 of Protopterus annectens. NCBI lineage: Eukaryota > Metazoa > Chordata > Ceratodontiformes > Protopteridae > Protopterus > Protopterus annectens. Next base: position 78,832,305 of record NC_056738.1, on the reverse strand, counting down.
GCTTGTTATTTCCTGAAACGCTAATTCCACCTAAAATGCGGCTTTTCAGCTTCTGTGGATCCCTAGTGATATCTGCATAGCTTACTGTACTTATTTCCTTGTTTCACTTGAAAGAAAGTTACTGTTTGTCATTTTGCATTTAAGTTACCTGTAACACATTGCATTTAAGTTACCTGGCACTTGCTCACTAAAGCAATTATATAAGTCAGCACTAAAATATTAAAAGCACTACACCCTCACAAACTCCTCTTGAGTACCTCATTCCCCATTGGCCCTTTTTTTCAATTATAAAGGAATTCCCAATACTATTCTAGCATGTCCAAAGGTCAGTTGTCAATCTCCTCTCCGGTCCAGCTGGTGAATCTGGGAATCTTGAGGCAATGTTACAACTGCCTCATGTACACAGACAACCCTCTCCTCCTCCCAACAAATTCCAACACATGTGAGAGATGCAACCATATAGCCATACTGGAGGTTAAGCTCTCTCAACTCAGTACTGGCAAAACCAGTCAGGAGGAGAAGGAAACCACACTCACTACAATTCCAGTCTCATATAGACCTACCACGACAGCAAACCAAACACATAAACATACAAAACATACTGAGCTCTAAATAAAAATCTGCCTAAGCAGCAGAGACCTCCAAAGCAGACACCCAAGCAACTGCTACCCCAAAACAAAACACGTGCAACACATAGCTCACAAAGCCAGTGTGCCGAACAGTCACAGCCCTTAAGGCTAAACAACACACCTGATACACTTGTAATAGGTGACTCTATCGTCAGGCACACTGACGTCCCGCTCACCAGGCTAAACAAGGAGAAGGTCATGGTGAGCTGCCTGTCGGGCACTAGGATCCGCCACATAACACAAGCACTCAGGTCACTCCAAGGCAAGTACAAATATGACTCAGTCATTGTCCATGCTGGTGTGAATGACCTGAGACGTATCTCCCTAGACTACATGAAAAGAGACATAGAGGAGCTCTCTGAGCATGTAGCCCAGGCCGGTATGACCCTAACCTTGAGTAGCATCTTACCCTCACCAAGAGTAATGCCACAATATGAAGACAAGATGATCAATTTCAACAATTGGCTTAAGTATTGGTGTCATTCAAAGGGGATCCAATGCCTGTCAGCCTGGGATGACATGCTCGACAAGCCACGATGCTTCGCTAGGGACAGCTTGCACCTGTCACCCCTGGGCTTTCGGATATTGGCAAAGGCTCTTGCTACACCCATAGTGCCTTTTTTAGGCAAGGCTCAAAAGACAAACCCACCTCCATAGGTATCACAGGGGATAAGAAACTAAGAGTAATGTTACTCAATGTCAGAAGTCTAAACTTCAAGATGCACGCACTCGAAACTCTCCTTAGCATGGAGAACATCGATATCTGTGCAGCAACAGAAACCTGGTTCAAGGCTCCCGGGAGCACCCCAGCACTACCAGGTTATACCTCATACCATGCTTTTTGGCCCCAAAACTTGGACCGTACCACAAAAGGAGGGGGAGTATCAATATTTGTCAAAGATACCCACACCTCCAGGTTGGTGGCACAGCACGAAGCATCAGAGACTATCCATTTGCAACTAACAGTGGGTAAAACTGCCTTCCAGTTTATAGCCTGCTACAGATCACCCTCCCAAACCCAGGAACCCCACTCGGCCTTCCTGAGAACACTGGAAAATATGAAGGTCTCTCCAAACACCATTATATTGGGTGACTTCAACTACCCAAACATAGACTGGGAACATTACTCTAGCTCCAACACCCTAGCCCAAAGGTTCCTAGAATTTATAAACTCAAATGCTATGGAACAACTTGTTACCACTCCCACAAGAGGAGAAAACATACTGGACCTGATCATCACCAACATGGGGACTCTATGCTCCAAACCAGAAGTGTATCCCTCACTGGTAAGATCAGACCATAAACTAATCTCACTGGATATTCACATCCCGACTCCACCCCCTGCCCTGAAAACCACAGTGAAAAACTTCTCTAAAGCAAATTTCACACTCCTCAAAACCGAGGTGGAATCCTTCAAAGCCCCCGGGCCTGTGGAAAATACAGCCCAGACCACAGAATCCTTTATAAATGCATACTATGAACACCTTCAGGAATGCATGGATCATGCAATCCTAAATAAAACCAAGACCCAATCCTCCAAAGGCAGACAACCTGTCTGGTGGACCCCAGCCATAAGCAAACTATACAATAGAAGGAGGAAGCTACTACATGATAGAGCAAAATCCCAAAAAGGGAAGGCATCTCTGATCAGTATTAGCAAAAAACTATGGGCACTCATAAAATCGTCTTAGGCCAGCTTCGAGAGAAAAATTGCACAGGACACTAAGGATAATCACAAGACTTTCTTTAGTTATGTTAGGAACCTGGGTGGGAATTCCCAGATATGCTCAGAATTAGTCCAAAATGACAAAAAATACACCGAACCCACAGACATTGCCAACATTCTAGCTGACAGGTACAGCACAAACTCCCCCCCCCACCAAAAGGGCAAATATTTATCCCAGCAGAGTGCTGCCCCCCTGACATCTCAGATGCTCAGGTAAAAGCTGCCCTCTCCAAAGCAAAAAACACAGCATCAATGGGACCAGACGGTGTCCCGGGCTGCATCCTACATGAACTCCAAGAAGAGCTAAACCCAAACATAAAACTACTGTTCAATCTCAGCCTTACTACAGGATATGTACCCAGTGAGTGCCGTACAGCAACAGTGGTCCCTCTCCACAAAGGTGGTGCCTCAACAGATCCTGGAAACTATTGCCCCATAAGCCTGACTAGCTTGGTCTGCAAAGCTATGGAAAGGATCATCATGGACCTCATAAATAAAGATATTGGGGACCCACAGACACTGGATCCTACCCAGTTTGGCTTTGTTAAGGGCAGATCCTGCCTCTTAAACCTGGTTGATTTCTTTGAAACAGTCACCAAGGCCATTGACAAGGGGAAGGTGGTCCACACAGCCTACCTGGACTTCTCAAAAGCCTTCGATACAATACCCCACTCGGGCATTATAGATAAGCTTACCAGCTTAAATATAAACCCCTATGTCACTAGATGGGTTGCAAACTGGCTCAAGGACAGAGCCCACATGGTTAGAATTGCTGGAGCCATGTCAGACTCAAAACCAGTTACAAGTGGCATCCCACAAGGCTCAGTCCTGGGACCTCTCTTGTTCAGTATATATTTCTCGTAGGTACAGGCCAACACGGAAGGACTGTGGCTGACTAAGTTCGCAGATGTCTGCAAACTGGGCGCCATAATCAACTCTCCAGCCGACACAAGCATCCTCCAAAAGGGCCTCATAGAAACAGACAACTGGTGCCAGAGCCATGGCCTCAAGCTAAACGCCAAAAAGTGTATAGTCATCCCCTTTGGCAAAAACAAATTGCCCACAAATTACCACATAGGTGGTAATCCATTAAGTACAGAAGAAGTAATTAGGGACCTGGGGACCCAAGTTGATAGCAATCTCTCATTTGACAACCACGTGGCCAAAGTGGCTAGAAAAACATTTTATATAGCCCACCTAATCATGAAGGGATTCACATCTAGATCAGGGGAGGTCATCGTGCCTCTTTACTCATCCCTCATCAGGCCCATAATTGAGTACAATGCCCCTTTTGGGATGTACCTTACCAGACACCTGCAGCAACTGGAAAGACCCCAAATGTACCTCACCAAGAGGATCATAGGGCTCAAACAGATGCCATATGCTGCCCGGTTAAAGAAACTCCAGCTCTACTCAGTGGCATACTGCCTGCTCAGAGGCAATCTGTGCCTGACGTATAAAGCCATGTCCAACCCGGAATTAATGGACATGCTGCACCTCAGAAAATCCAAATCCCATCGAGCTACGAGCTCGAGAGACTTGAACCTCAGCACTGAAATAAATAGGACATGCTGGAGGGACAGATTCATAACCCAGAAGCTCCCTTCACTCTGGAATAAAATCCCAGTCCAGGTTAGGCAGAGTCCCTCATTGACTCTCTTCAAGAGGAATCTTGATGAGTGGATGGGAGATCGTAGGTTTACCCTGGGTATCACTTCTGTGTCACTGTTAGACAGAGGCACAGTATACTAACCTCGAAAAAGGGCATAGCAAAATTAATTTAAAATGGATGGCAAAAGCCAAACACACTCTGGCTAGGCTTATAAATGCCCTAGGGCAGATAGCCTAGTATGAACCTATGAACCTATACCTCTTGACCTCTTACCTCAACATATGTTTTATATATTTCTGATGTAAAATGCTTCCTTTAACACCATTAACATATACTACAGCAAGTTTTAAACATTAGGCAGATTAAATATTTTACATCAAAAATATATTAAAACTATAAAGTAGTACTTAAAAAAAGTAAGTAAAGCACAACAATTTTACAAAGAGCCCATTCTTGAAGCACAATAATGCCTTCCAGGGTGTATGTTAATGGGCAATTAATGCCCTTCCAAGGGTGTAGAGAATGAGCATTAATTACACATTAACACACACCCTGTCAGGCATTATTGTTTGTGTAATTTACTTTGGAATAGTTCCTAACTGTTTCAGGGTTTGCTGTAGTTACAGAGCTGAGTTTTATGTCAAAGGAGACAGCTTTGTGATCCGACCTCACCAGTGAGAACATGACACTGGGGGTGGGGGATGCAGCACTCTCCCATATATTTGAACTTGCAGTGGGTGTGTGCACTATCTGGTCAAGGGCATTTGGGTTAATAAAGTTCAGACATTGTTATGTCTGCAAGTATTTGGCAGTGCAAGTTTCTCAGTGTATAGAGGTGTAGTTAAAGTCTACCATTGAATAAGGTATTTCATTTAATGCTGAGTGTCTGCATTAGGTCTAGGTATGAGTTACAGGATTCTAGGGACATAGGGGATGATCTATAAATTGCTAGGATATGGTGTGGGACTTTGTCTATGGTGATTTGCAAGTGGATAAATTCCAGGGCATCATCCTGATTAACCAATGGAGCGTTATGCCTGTTGCTAATATAGATTGGGACTCCTCCAACATTTGTCCCTGCCTGTGCAGCTGATGGTCTAAATGTGTGGAAGGCACTGAAGCCTGGTAGTGTTATAGCACCTTCTGCAGATTTAAGCCATGTCTAAATAATGGCACAGATGTTTATATTCTCCAGAGTAAGGAGAGCTTCTATGGTATGGAGTTTATTGTTGAAGCACCTAACATTCAGCAGTAGCACCTTTAGTCTTCTTTGGGTTTTATTTGCTATGTCAGTAGGTTTGTTAATTTGGCATTGTCTAAAAAAGGCTATAAGGGGGTGGATAACATTTTTGTCAATATTTAGAAGCCTAGGGGAGACAGGTAATGACTATCCTTTGCAAAGCAACATAAGTTGCTAACCATGTCCTCCCTTGTTGACAAATATTGACTCCGCCTGGAAAGATACTATAAGCTAAGACAATTATTGAATTTAATCATCTTTTGTTCATACTATGGCATTGTCCTTGGTAAAGATAGAATGCTGCTCAGTGCAACACACATACCTGCCTCAGACACATATTCAGAGAGATCAACAACGACCCTCTTCATATAGACCAGGGAAGTACATGTCGGGCTGTTAACTCCCACGTGGACTATGATATAGTCATACTGGTACCTGTGGTGTAGTGACTTGAGTGCATGCATAACTTGGTGGATCTTGGTTCCAAATAACTAACTAAGCATTACCTTCTTCTTGTTCAGTCTGGTGAGTGGGGCGTCTGTGTGCCGTACAATGGAATCCTCTTTGACAAATGTTGTGGGTAATGTGTAGATGTAGGGATATGTGGGTGTTTGGTGTTGCTTTTGGTGAGTGCTCTAGAGATTGCTGAGGATAGACATTACTGTTTATAGGCTTATGAGGTCTTTGAGGTTTGGAAAGGTTGCTTTTTAGTGCCAAAGCATAGGTTGGTCTACGTGTGTGGTAAATGCAATGTTTGTGTTCTTGACAACTTTGTTTGTAGACTAGATTTTACATCCAGTGAAATTGTCTATAGGCATTTCTTGCATACTGTGTTTGTCTTTAAAAGGATTAAATGGTTATCTGAAAACATGAAACAATTGCTACATTGTCTCAAGATGCCCATATCTACCACGTTGGCTTCAATGACATTTGGAAATGATACATCTGTGTTGTCCAGACCTGTATTTGGGTAGCCTACTGTAAACTGTGGACTGGGTTATCCAGAGATATCCTTGGGTGGTCTCTTGGTTTGGCACTACATTAGATTAGGTTGTGCTAAGATTTGATAGTAGTGCTGTTTAATGTGCAGCCTGGCTTGTCTCCACACAATGGCTTTGTTTTAGCCACACTAAGTTACAGGTTTCAATTCTAAGGGAAGTTTTATAGATAAAATTTACATTCTGGGTGTTTGTGTCTGTATAGGGCCTTGCTAACTGTACTAACACCAAGAAAGATTGCTTGAGAGTGTAATGCTACAACAAAACTTAAACTACCTTGACAAGGTAATTTCAAGTATTAGGGACCTTTAGAATGATTTACAGGCAAAAATCAATAAATAATGCAAAAATAATCTCTTATCTGCCAAAGATGGAGCAGGATTAATTCAAGGCCCCCTCAAAGTGTAGTTAGGGTGCCAAGCAGATGGGAGCTCAGGGAAAATGAGCATGAGACAATCTGTATTAAGGAAGGTTTACTCAAGTGCAATACTGGTTTACTGAGTGAGCACTTTGTGTTATGGATATATGGAAAACAATAGGAGAGTACATAAATAGGTTATACAACAGACAATAGCAATGAAAGATGGGAGAGAGGAACTTTGGTAATCAGATTACCTTAAGGGGCGGAAGCCACAGACTCAACCTTTTAAAACCACAAAAAGGGTGGGAAGGTTGAGGAAAGTTCAAATTAGAGCTTAAGTTCTGTGGTTAGAACTTCTGAAATTTTTAGCTTAATGTCTTAGTGGGGGTGGGGAAGACTCAAATAATGGGAAAAAAAAGTAGCAAGATAAACAGAAGGTACTGTAATGCAACTTTGATCCAGTTTATGTACATATATCTGTGTGTGTGTGTGTGTGTGTGTGTGTGTGTGTGTGCATGTGTGTGTGTGTGTGTGTGTGTGTGTGTGTGTGTGTGTAGCTACAAAAATACTGAAGCACAAATCCTGAAGCAGAATTCACAATACTGTCACTACTGCAGTACTGCCAACATTCCCACTACTGAGTTCCTCAACCTTTCAGTACAAAATAATATGCCATCTACAACAAAACTCTAATTTTGTTCAAATTTCAAGGGGAATATTCACAAATATGAAGAAATATATCATGAAACATATGATTCTCATCCAGCCTGGAATTATTTTCATGATATTATACTTCTTCTTCTTTCGGCTTTTTCCCGCTTAGGGGTTGCCACAGCAGATCATCTGTCCGCTCATGATTGGCAGTGGGGTTTTACAGTGTTGAGTTGCCAGCCCGGCGCCCAACCTTCCACAGAAGGCACACACACACACGCACACACAGGGCCAATTTAGAGTGTCCAATCCACCTACTGCATGTCTTTGGGATGTGGGAGGAAACCGGAGCACCCGGAGGAAACCCACGCGACCACAGGGAGGACATGCAGACTCCGCACAGAAGGCACCCCAGCCAAGAATCGAACCGAAGAACCTCTTGCTGTGAGGCGGCAACGCTAATCGCTGCACGGAGGGCATAAAAATACCATGCAGATCAGCTAGTGGAAGGTGATACATTAATTTTGGTCATCTGATATGGCAACAAATGGACCTGCAGATAGAATATCATGACCTGAGGGAATCACTCCTCTCTTTTACTACCACACTCATTAAAACTCTCATGTAAATGGACTTATACAGCATACTATGTACAAATACAGGTCATATTTGTTTATGTTCAGCCAGAAAATGCAACCCACAGGGTGCTGTACTCTTATTGCCTTTATTATCTTGGAAATAGGGTGAACCATATCACATCTACTCTAGCACCACCCTCATTGCTGCTTGCCTGATTTCCCCACTATAGAAGCACACAAACTCATGGCAGTCTGGAGATCTAAAGAAACACAAACGGCCACTACAAAAGTGCTGACATGTCATTTCGTAGAAATCACAGTTCCATATTTAGGTGAACATCATTACCACAGGCAATAAATTAACCTACAGTTAGACATAATATTCAAAAAATAACCTTCAAAATCTCAGAAAAATTAAAAAAACAGATCAGTTTCACCTTCAACACTTTCTTCAGGGAAGTAGAGTTAAATCATTCCTCTCTCGCTATATATATATATATATATATATATATATATATATATATATATATATATATATATATATATATATATATATGTATATATATATATATATATATATATATATATATATATATATATATATATATATATGTGTGTGTGTGTGTGTGTGTGTGCTCATCCAGTTCGGACAATCACAGTAATCAAATGATAAATAAAATAAAAAATATGCTCAAATACACATGTATAGATATAGATATGTAGAAAGATAAAGTCATTATCACAGTGAATTAAGTTAATTTTATTTGCATACTAAGTTTGCATTAAAATACCCCATTGCAGGTACTAAAGCAACATAGTAAATTTTCCTACAAGTATGAAATTAATACGAAGTATTTTACATTGCCTACAGAAATTAATGGTGCAGTTTTATCACCAGCAACATCTTTTGAAATATTCCTTTTTACATGTACATTGTTGTGTAATATACAATCAGTACTGGGATTAAAGGTGACAGATCTTATTCCGTGTTTTCAATGAATTAGAAATAGGTTGTGAATTGTTACCATCTCAGTTATACCTTTGAATGTAAGTTTCAGCAATGAATTCCTAAGCATGACAATAAGACACTGCATCTCTTCCTTTCAAACAGTTTGATTTTTCTCTCTGCCTGAAGAAATCTTTTCGGTTTCTGAAATGTCGAATTGCATGTATTTATATCAAAGCGGCTCAGTTTTATTCTGACGAGGTGAGATTTGTAGATGTTATCTACCACATGTTGTGGGTGACAGCTCAGGGCTAACGAGCTCTAACTGAAATCAGTTTTCTTTATGGGTATGTGTCAGAGTGTAATGAACCATTTAGTAAGATGCATGCTAACATCCAAATAAGACACTGGCATGAAGCTGTATAGTACGGAACACGAAGATCTGTATTTCTGTATTCCAAGTACTTCCCAGAATGCCAGCTGTTTCATAATGCTCCTCCATATTACTCTGATTATTGTTAATAATGACAAAGGTAAATTAATAGTGAATATGCATTTGTAAGCATCATAAATTGTATTAAATTTCTTTTATGATAATCATAAATTTGCATAGGTGAGGGAGAAGTTCATCAGCACTGTTGTGCTACAGACCTGGTGGTGATACTTGTCCTGCAGAATAAATAGTTTAGACATGAACACTGCTGAACTTTCAAAGCTTGAAATGATTAGCAGAATCATATTCTCACCTCATGCAGCCTGTTAGTTTTAGAATTATGCTTCATATCAGGAACATCTGTGATAAGAAAAAGTTCCTAGGTTATGGGCCTTGGTACAATTCTAAGATGTGTCAGGGTACTTAATAATGTGCTAATATGTGTGTTCCACTCAAACAATGAGCAATGATGGAGTATTTACTGCATGAAACTATAAATGTACAATGTTTGTGTGCTGCTGTAACTCATATTACTTCACCCAAGTGTATAAAATGTAGCTTAACACAGCATATACAGCATGAACTCAGGGATATGTGGCATATATGGCAGCAGTTCTAACTGGTTGTTTCTACTCATAAAAGAAAAAAAAAACACTCTACCATTCTATGTAGCATATCTTCTTTCAGCTTTTCCTGGTTAGGGGTCGTCCGCTAATGATTGGCAGTAGATTTTTACGTACCGAGTTGCCAGCCCTGAAGTACAACCTTCAACGAAGGTATGCCCATTCACACATGTCTCCACATAGAAGACACTTTAGCTGAGAATTGAACAGGACAACGTCTTACTGGGAGGCGACAATGCTACCACAGCACCACCACCGCGACTATTCTATGTAGCATATAATGTGTGTATAAGCATAGTACTGAGTTATTAGACTGCAATGTCATCCTTTGTTGGGCAGGAGAAATAAGCTTTATTTAATCCATATAAGCACCAAAATAATTCTGCTTGGCATTTACAAATGTAAAATGACATAATGCAGTAGTATGCCAAAGCCACAGCACTCAAGTATATTTAAACATCAGTTCAAACTCATTTGGACTCCTAGAACAACAGGATTACTTACATTACAAAGAGAGCTGAAGGGAATACTCTGACTGCTTTAAAACCAGTCATACCACTTACTTTAGTTCACATTCCATTCATATTACTCAGGTAACCACTGAGCACCCTTGTTACAGCCAGGTTCTTACATAAAAATTATTAGACTGGAATGCCATAATTGTAATAGATTCTTATTTAATAACTGTGCTGCATAATATATAATTGAATACCACACTGTAACACATATTACAATAATCAGGAAATTGAATTAGACACCAACTAACAGCTTTAGAAACTAACACATTTTTGAATTGCCACAGAGATGACAGCCTCATAGTGGCAACATCAAAAATCACCACCTGCAAACACTAAGCAGTCAGAATAGAAATATACTTCTAATTAACCCACAGCATCAAAAGCTAACTGCCACCTTGCATTGCCACACCACCTCTATTTTTTAAGGAGTAACATCACACAGAGATTGTTAAACTTGACAATGCTTTTGCAAAACAATATTGGTTGTCAAGAAATTTACCACAAGAGCTTCACTATTGAACTAAGAACAGGCAGTATCTATTCTTAAATGCTAACCCCTCCCAGGGGAGAAAGCTAGGCTTTATAGGGTCTGTGTATAAATGTAGGGCTATATATCTCAGATCAGAAAATGGTTTTCTAGTTTTTACTGAATCCCAGCATGCTAATCACTCCCTGAGCCACACAACTTTATTTCCTAATTTGTCCCTTTCGACACAGACCCTACATATCGCCAATATAATATGCTAGCCCACTTCCCCACTTTCTTTGAATATTTTCTACTTATATTATCCTATATTTGTAATTTCAGTATTTCTGCATAGGGTCCTTCCCTGAAGCTCTAAGCTCCTTGTAAAATCCACTTGACACTCAACTATATCACTCAACTTTACAGCACAAGAAATCTGGAAAAAGCCAAAATTTATTGGATGGGGACAAAGGCACAAAACCAGGGACACATTTTAAACATTGCTTGTATAATCTTAGAAAGTTGCTAGAATAAAATGTTTTGTGTTACCATGCATTTCCTGAAAGATAGGAAGACTGAAACTTAAATGGCTATCAATATTTAATGAATTCAGTCCTCACTGATTTTCCAGATAACCACAAATTTTAAGAGGAACAAACCAAAAGTATGAACCAAACATTCTAGACATTCTGTGAAAATCTGGATAGTTGAGAGCTATGGATTCAACTCCTTGAATAACAAGTGGTGGTATGGGCACAGAATTCAGGATCTTGTTTCTTGTACCAAAGGTATGGGGGGTTGAGACACACACACACACACACACACACACACACACACACACACACACACACACACACACACACATGCAATGGGGGTACACACACAAAAAGGCATGCATGCAATGGGGGGGGGCTTCAGCTCAGTAGTGATGCCCCTTCATAAGGATGGCCTTACAACAGACCCAGGTAATTACATACCAGTCTTACAAACCTTATATGCAAAGTCATGGCATATATTATAACTGACCTCAAACTTTGAGATCAAGAGTCTTATTAAACTTGATCCACAACAGTTAGGATCTACCCTTCACAAAGCCAGTCTATTTAATTTTGTAAATTCATTTGAAAGGGTTTTGGAGGCTGTAGATAGTAGCCGTGCAGTGCTTGCACTATATCTTGACCTGGGCAAGGCCTTCAACACCAATCCCTATGCTGGTATCACACAAAAGTTAAATGTTTTAAGAATCAATCCATATGTTGTATGATGAATAGCAAACTGGCTGATAAACAAAACCCATACAGTGTGAATTGCTGGTGCTTCATCAGAAAATAAGAAAGTGACCATCAGTGCTCCTCAGGGCTTGGTGCAGGAACCTTTCCTTTTTGTTATTTACTTCACAAATCTCAAAGCAGAGAGCCAAGAGGTCTGATTAGCAAAGTCTGCAGATGATTGCAAACTGGATAGTACTGTTAAGTCACCCTATGGCAATCAATCTGTCTGGAATGAACTGTTCCTAGTAAACATTTGGTGCCCTAAAAATGGGCTCAGGATAAATTCTAAAAAGTGTTGCATCATCACTTTTGGCAGAACCTCCTCCTCCTCTTAACATACTGTCTAGACAACATACGCCTACAAAACAAAAATGTAGTTAGAGACCTAGGTACTTGGGTTGATAATGCCCTCTCTTTTGTCCATCACGTGACAACAGATGTCAGTAAATCCTTTTAATTAGCTCAGGTAATTATCAAAGGAATATCATCAAGGTCTAAAGAGCCAATTACTCCCATAAACTAAGCACTGATCAGGCTAACCACTGGGTACAATGACCCTCTTGGAATGTATCTCACTAAACATATTAAACAATTAGAAAAACTCCAAAAGCTCCTAAGAAAGAAGATAATAGGCTTAATGTCTCTAAGCTATCACGAGAAGGAAGGGGAGGAGCCTGAATGGCTAACTGAAAGCAGCAGTATTTTAGAGCTCCATATAACTAGTTAAATAAGACAGGAAAAAAAATTCTTTTTTTTTCTTCAAAGTATAAAATCTTATAGATAAAGGACTAATTTACATAATTAGAAACTTTGGTGAAGTTTTACAAATAATTTCCTGTCAAAAAGTTTGGAGATATATTCACTTGTTAAAATGAGCAACTCAAAGAATTCTCACCAAGATGCTGCCTTAAAGAAGGAACTACAACAGATGGCATGTACCCTACAGGAGTTGTCTTTGAAGATGGATGATTTTACAGAGAACCTGGAAAATCTTAAAACAAGCAGTCAAAAACAGGCTGACACCCTCAAGGAAATGCTACACCACCAGACAAGGATAACAGGAATAGAGGTTTCTCTAAATGACTTAGAAAGCAGACTTAAGGAAGAGGAAACACAGAAAGAACTGCTTCTTAAACAAAACACGTGGTTGGTTAATAAAGTAGATGACTTGGAAAACAGGGAGAGGAGAAATAACATCAAGATTTTCGGATTACCTGAAAACACAGAAGGTGAGGATATTATTTCCTTTTTGTCAAGCTGGATCCCTCACTTTTTAAATTTAAAAGAAGGACTTTGCCTTGGTATTGAAAGGGCACACAGAGCTCTTGGGAAACCTGCCACTAACTCAAACTCTCCTCCTAGGTCAATAATTATCAATTTTTTTTCATACTTGGACAAGGAACTGATTTTAAGATCTGCTTGGAGGAAGGCACCTCTAAAATATAAACAGAGCCTGATAAGATCTGATAATGATTATTCATCTAGAATAATGAAACAAAGGAAAAATGTGTGGCCAATGATAAAGTTTCTGAAACAAAATAACATCAAGGCACAACTAAGATAAGAATACTGTATGCCAACGAGATGAGGACTTTTATTGACTTAGAGGAAGCCTCTTCATTTATTAAAACTAATGTGATTACTTTACCAGAAAATATGGATTGGATGTCACCTTCTCTCAAGAGACCAAAAGAAACAGATGTCTGGACAGATGTCAAAAAGAAGACGCAAAAGACGATACTTTTACAGCCAGATCTTTCAAAGCATCTACTATGATATGAATTGTTTTAACATTACTTTAAAGGACCAATTTTACTGCTTGGAATTTTAAAACAAAGGTAACTAACTACTGGAATCTTTATCTATATTTTTTGAAAATAGATGACACATGAGAGTTTTCACATTACCTCAGGTATGTAAAACAGGGTACTTTTCTTTCACAGAAGGAGGGTTATATAGCACATAAAATATTTATACTGTAAATCAACATACATAGTATATGTGTATTTTCTCTTAATTTTCTCTTTTCTTTCTCTCTTCTCTCTTTTCCTCATTATTTATTTTAACTGTGTCTTGTCTCCCTTTCTAAATTCTCTCCTATTTACTATACTATTATAGTCTGTATATATTTAATAACTCACTATCTATACACAGATTAATAATAGTCTAAAATAATCTAGTTTTAAGGTGGACTAATTGGAATAGTGAACTTAATTGTTATTACAATATTTATTAGATTAATGATAGTCACTGTTATGCTTATTGGGACTAAGGACATGTTCGTGACTAACTCTGAAATGTTCCATTCATGTACATATGTCCTTTGAATTATTTCCTTTTAGTATTAAAAAAAAAAAAAAAAAAAAAGGAGGGAAAATGTACTGTTGGTTAGGAGAAGTGAACCTTTCTTCACATTCTATTTGCGTTGCTATAGCAACAGTAAACAATTGCTGCAGTTTCTAAGGATACTGTGAATCTGTGAGGTGCATTTAGCCTCACAGATAACAAATAAGAAAAAGTAATGCTGTTTAGTTATTAAAATGAAAAACAACCTAAACAAGGTAAAATAAATACATAATAGGATTATTTGTAAATATTTTATGATTTATCCTCCTAGGATTACATATTCCTGGAAACACAACTGAACTGGCTCAAGGACAGAACCCACATGGTTAGAATTGCTGGAGCCATGTCAGACTCCAAACCAGTTACAAGTGGCGTCCCACAAGGCTCAGTACTGGGACCTCTCTTGTTCAGTATATATTTCTCAGAGGTACAGGCCAACATGGAAGGACTGTGGCTGACCAAGTTTGCAGATGACTGCAAACTGGGCACCATAATCGACTCTCCAGCCGACACAAGCATCCTCCAAAAGGGCCTCATAGAAATAGACAACTGGTGCCAGAGCCATGGCCTCAAGCTAAACGCCAAAAAGTGTATAGTCATCCCCTTTGGCAAAACAAAGTGCCACAAATTACCACATAGGTGGTAATCCATTAAGTACAGAAGAAGTAATTAGGGGCCTGGGGACCCAAGTTGATAGCAATCTCTCATTTGACAACCATGTGGCCAAAGTGGTTAGAAAAACATTTTATATAGCCCACCTAATCATGAAGGGATTCACATCTAGATCAGGGGAGGTCATCGTGCCTCTTTACTCATCCCTCATCAGGCCCATAATTGAGTACAATACCCCTTTTGGGATGTACCTTACCAGACCCCTGCAGCAACTGGAAAGACCCCAAAAGTACCTCACCAAGAGGATCAAAGGGCTCAAACAGATGCCATATGCTGCCCAGTTAAAGAAACTCCAGCTCTACTTAGTGGCATACTGCCTGCTCAGAGGCGATCTGTGCCTGACGTATAAAGCCATGTCCAACCCGGAATTAATGGACAGGCTGCACCTCAGAAAGTCCAAATCCCATCGAGCTACACGCTCGAGAGACTTGAACCTCAGCACTGAAATAAATAGGACATGCTGGAGGGACAGATTCATAACCCAGAGGCTCCCTTCACTCTGGAATAAAATCCCAGTCCAGGTTAGGCAGAGTCCCTCATTGATTCTCTTCAAGAGGAATCCTGATGAGTGGATGGGAGATCATAGGTTTACCCCGGGTATCACTTCTGTGTCACTGTTAGACAGAGGCACAGTATACTAACATCGAAAAAGGGCATAGCAAAATTAATTTAAAATGGGTGGCGAAAGCCAAACACACTCTGGCTAGGCTTATAAATGCCTTAGGGCAGATAGCCTAGTATGAACCTATGAACCTACGAACCTATGTAGCTGCTTGATTAAAAAGGGCAGCCACGGTGATGCAGTGGTTAGCATTGCCACCTCACAGCAAGAGGTTCTCTGGTTCGATTTTCAGCTGGGGTGCCTTCTGTGCGGAGTCTGCATGTCCTCCCTGTGGTCGTGTGGGTTTCCTCCAGGTGCTGCGGTTTCCTCCCACATCCCAAAGACATGCAGTAGGTGGATTGGACACTCTAAAGTGGCCATGTGTGTGCCTTCTGTGGAAGGTTGGGTGCCAAGCGGGCAACTCAACACCGTAAAATTTCACTGCCAATCATGAGCAGACAGATGATTGCTGTGGCGACCCCTAATGGGAAAAAGAAGAAGACTCACTTTAACATGCTGATTTCACAAGCTGTCTGCACTGTAAAAGTTACATTTTTTAGGTTACTTGAAATTGTCAGTCTCTGGAGCATATTAAAAGATACATATTACTTTTTGCAACATGTTATCTTTGCAGTTACCTCACACTCTGTACAAACTCACTTGGTAACTGATAACTATTCATTTAAAATATCAGTTTAAATATTAAATGTGCCCTTGAAATGCTATTGACATTTTGACAAAATATAATCTGAACTGTAAAATTAATGACTTGAAAGAAGTGAAGTAATGCATAAATTTCAAAGACAGTTCTTGACACTACAGTAAAAGTAAAAATATATATTCACAAGGAAGTATTGAAATGTTTTAGTATTCCAGTTAAAATATCTTACTGTCAACATTTTGCAATATCAGAAAGTTTGAAGAGCTAGGAAATTACTAATCTTTGTCTTTATAATGATTATTAGACAGATGTTAGACTCTGCTTAGTTTAATGAATTGTGACATATGTTTATGAGGAAAAGTGGACTCAGTTACTCACATTGGACTACACATTCCTGGAAACTCAACTGAAATGTCCCCAAATTACTTGTGAATTTAAATGAAATTACCTGATTAATAAGCATAATTTACTTTTAACAACCTGAATCCATAAGTTATCTGCTCTATATATGCTACATTATACGTGCCACTTGCATATGACAGTCTCTAGAGCACACGAAAAAATACATATTATTTTTGCAACATACTATATTTGTACTAACCATACATTCTAAACTAACTCAACTGACAACTGACAAGTTATTTTATTTGAAACATCAGTCTAAATATTAATTGTGCCCTTGAAATATTGTTACCGTTTTGACAAAACAAAACCTGAATTGAAAAGGGAACGATTTGAAGAAGTGAAGTATTGTACAGATTTCAGACAGCTATTGACACTACAATATAAGTAGAAATGTATACATGCAAGGAAAAATTGAAATTCTTTATACTTTTAGTTAAAATAGCTTATTGTTAACTTGTTGCTTTATCAGAAAATTTAAAGAGCTAGGAAATTATTTCTAATTTGTCTTTATAATGTTTAGTAAAGTGATATTAGTCACTGACTTGTTTAATGGATTGTGAGTCATGTAGAAGACGGACTACTGAATGTTATTTCTGTTTACCTATGTTTGCTGAATTTCTTTTATTAGTACTGATTTAAAACAAGGGAAAGAAAGGGAAGAGAAATCTCTGCTTTTGGTCAAGGGAGGAGAGGCTTAAGAGTATTCTAACTGCCCCGAGAACTCTCTAAGATGCTCTAAATACTATTTGAGTAATACCTACCTAAGGTAAGTCTTGATTACCATATAGGCACCTTCACATTAATTCTAGACCTGATGTGATTACCCATTCTGGAAGCAGGAGGTGCCCTATGCAGGATGGGAATTGTCAGGGTGATCATAGTTCATTCTTAGACTCTGCTTTGTAAATCTATAAATATGTAAAAGCACTGCACACTAGAATGTAGGGCACCTCTACTCTGAGTCAGGATACCACTGATAAGCCATGCCTTTTCATAAGTGTAAGTTGAAGTTGGTGAGCTGAAGAGTGGGAAAGTAAAGGAAGACAGTACACCTACATAAAATTCATATTTCATTGGTAATCACTCATTTTCTCCTGTAGAGTCCTTTTAGTCAAATTATTTTAGTGATAATCTATTTGCTGTTGGCTTATTTAGTGTATGCTCCTCTGTTGCATTTAATTTATCCAAAATGACATATCTGACATGTTTGGGATCTCTTAAGGGTAACTAAATATTGGATATTTTCTAAGTCAACGTAATAATTGTTTGCACTACTAACATTCCATCCTGATATATAAAATATTATAGAACAATAATAGAATAATATAGAATTTCATATCTCTTTTAAGAAAATTCTCCATATAATAATTTAACATATGGAGCTCAGTTGATATTGTTGGTTAAAGGTATGAGTGATAATCCAATAGCTCTATCTTTATCTATTGGATTAGGAATGACTTTCATTCAATGTTTAATGGGAAATTCATATTTACTTGTATTTGATACTTTAGAATTAATGTTTTATAGAAGTACTTCTTTAAAGCCTGACCAGAATTTTACCCTACTTATATTTAAAGAAGAAAGAACATTAAATTACACTCCCAGGTTTATACACAAAAACATAACATCCAATGTTATCAAAGAATATGGTATAACTACTATAATCAAAATAAAAAAAAAGAAGCAAAAAGTTTCTTCCAACAATAACCTGAAATGGATTTAACATTCTTATCATTAAATACTAATAGCTTAAATAATGCAAATAAAAGATCAAACTTACTAAAATATTTAAATCTAAATAAGGCACAAGTAGTATTTCTCCAGGAAATTCATTTTAAGACTAATGATAGCTTTATTTGGATCCCTAAGTCTATACAGTCTTAGCTCAATCCTCCTATAGAACAAAGACAAAAGGAGTATCAATTCTCTGGAAGGAAAAACAGAATCACTTCAAAGGTCATTTATAAATATGAAGACAAAGACGGTCTACTAGCATTTGTTATAATTAAATTTAATAACAGACTATGGACCTTAGCTAATCTATATTGGTTCCCAGGAACTGGAGCAGGAACGGTTAAAAAATACCTAGATTTTATTTTCAACAATTATAAAGGAAATCTTATACTGTGAAGATACTTTAATTGTACCTTAGAAGCTTCTGAAACCACCAAGAAGTCTTTTTGCATAGCAACTATTTCAATATCCTTAAATAAAATGGATTGATTCATTTCATTTAATAGACACTTTTAAAGTAAAAGATGATAAATCCTTATTATTTTCCCATAAAGACCATAGATTTGGAAAATAAACCAGAATAGACAAATTATTCGTAGTTCAAGATTTACAGACAAAAATCCTTAACTTTTCAATAGTTCCATGCCCCTTCTCAGATCATGACTCTCTGATAATGAAACTCCAAACAGAGTTTAAACCTTTAATCCTCTTAACTAGAATTCCATCGTATATCACGAAAATTAAAGAATTCAGATCCTGGATGTTGTCAGAACTACAATTATTTCTTGAAATTAATAATACAACAGAAATCAGTAGAGTCATGGTTTGGGACTCATTAAAAGCGTATTTATTTGGTAAGACCCTTAGCTGGTACGAAAACAAAGTTAGAGAGTGGGAATCTGAATCATTAGACTTGCAAACCAGACTCTTGGCAGCAAAATCTAAAAAAAAAAATCAGAATTGTCCAGAAGTCAAAAAAGAAATAAAGGAATTAAATAAAAAATATAATGAAATTCTAACACACACAAAACTTGTCTAGCCTTGGAAAAATTAGAAATAAACTCAGCCACCTCCCCCAGATATCTACATAACTTATCTAAAGAATTAAAATACAATCTAAAGCAAATAACATTAGTAGTATATATCATGAAAAGAAAGGAAAAACATTATCAGCTATAGGAGATATTGTTGAAGCATTTTGGTTCCATTATATGGAACACTTCAAAAAAGAAGATTTAGATACCAACCGAATAAACTTAGATACAAACCTTATCAATATAAAAAAAATTCCGGAAAACTTAAAACTAGACCTACAAAAACCTATACCCTACAAAGAAATTGTTGACAAGATAAAAGAAAGTAAATCTAACAAAGCTCCAGGGATAAATGGTATAATTACAGAAATGTACAAACTCTTCCCTTCAACAGTAATCTCCCTTTTTCATAAATCTTTGCTAGAAGTCCAGTCAGAAGCAAAATACCACCCTCCTGGAAATATTCTCTCATAATACCAATTCTAAAAGATAATAAACCATCAGACCTTTGTACCTCATACAGACCTATATCATTACTGAATAATGATTACAAAATATTCATGTCAATCCTAGCTAACAGAATGAAAATCCCACTTTCAAAGACAATTAATAATGATCAAACTGGATTTTTATATAACAGGCACACACATGATAATATTAAAAGGATACTTACTTTTATAGATTATGTGAATAAAGAAGATAGAGAAACACTTGTAATCAGATTAGACATAGAAAAAGCCTTTGATTCCCTCAACTGGGAATGTCTATTTAAAACTTTAGCATTATTTGAATTTCCTCCTCCCTTCATCTTATTACTAAAAAACATATATATATTAATAACTTAGCCTACATTAAATTAGGTCCTTTCACCTCAGAATCTATCCATATAATAAAAGGTACTAAACAAGGATGCCCCTTTTCTCTTTTTTATTTGCTTTGGCTATAGAAATACTTGCAGAAATACTATGCAATAATCCAAGAATAAAAAGAATAGAAGTCTATGATCAGTACATATCTAAAATAATGCTTTTTTGCTGATTATATTTTATTAACCCTATCAAACTCCAGAGAGTCATTAGGAGAACTAGAAGAAGTAATGGAGAAATTTTATAAGATTTCAGGTCTACACTTTAATATATCAAAATTTCTATTTTTAAATAAGAAAAACAAACTACAAATTACTCATAAATCCATCATAGGGAAACAAAAACTTATACTAAATTATTTAGGAATAGTGTTATGCAAAAATATAAACGAAACAATATTAATAAATTATAAAAACATCATTGAAACAATAAAAATATATATAGAAAAGTGGAATAAAATTATATTAACTTTTGAAGACAGATTGCAATTAATAAAACTGGTCATATTGTCAAAAATACTATATGTAGCATTAGCAATGCAGTTAATTCCTGAAAGATGCATTCTTAAAGAAATAAACTTATGTTTAATAAAATTTTTATGGTATCCCAAAAAGAATAGAGTAGCTCTAACTCATCACATTAGACTCTGAAAACAAGGAGGATTGAACTTCCCAGAAATAGAAACATATATAAAAGCATCTGTGCTTAAAATTACAATAGACTGGATAAACCCAAATTATTTTGCCAACTGGAAAGAATTAACAATGGCTATATTAACAAATGAATTTAATCTGTTAAAAAAATTTTAATAGTAGACAAATCAAACAAACCCTGGTACACACTATGCATAAGTATAAACTATAATATAACAAAACCTTCTAAAACAACACTGATTAATCATTACATCAATTCCTTTAGGAAACTTATCAATGCAAACATAGATCTAAAACTTTGGTTTGACCTTTTAACCCCATTTACCATTACTAAGAAATTTCCTCACAAAATATATAGGGAAACAATAACCTCCTGGGAACAAAATGGATTCTTATGCTGGTTTCACTGTGTAAATAAATTAAATGTTTTAGATATACATATGATAAAAACTGCTTACAATATTCCAACACAGGACTGGTTAACCTTACAAAGCCTTCTAATGTACACTCAAGATTTATAGGTTCATAGGTAAGTACTAGGCTATCAAGCCTGGGGCCTATACAAGCCCAGCCAAAAAGGTACTCTGGCTTTTGCCACCCAAGAAAATTATTTTCCTGTGCCACTGTCGAGCAGAGCCACAGAGGTGATCCCCAGGGTGAATTTCCTATTTCCCATCCAATCATCAAGATTTTTCTTTAAGAGTGCTAATGAGGAGCTTTGTTTGATATAGACAGGTAGTTTATTCCAGAGTATGGGAAGTCTCTGGGACAGGAATCTATCCCTCCGGCATGTTCTGTTTATTGTGGTGACAAGGTTTAGGTCCCTAGAGCATGTAGCTCGGAGGGATTGGGATTTCTTTAAGTGGAGCATGTCCAACAGCTCTGGGTTTGACATAGCTTTGTATGTTAGGCAGAAATCACCTCTGAGTAGGCGATATGCGACGGAGTAAAGCTGGAGTTTTTTGAGACAGTCTGCATAGGGCATCTGTTTGAGGCCGGTAATCCTCTTTGTGAGGTATTTTTGCGGCCTTTCCAGTTGTTGTAGAGGTCTTGTGAGGTACATACCAAAAGGGGCGTTGTACTCTATAGTGGGTCTAATGAGTGATGAGTTGAGGGGAACAATGATTTCTTTTTTTTCTGGATGAGAAACCTTTTGTGATGAGGTGTGCCATGTAGAAGGATTTCCTGACTACTGTGGCGATGTGATTATCAAAGGAGAGACTACTGTCCACTTGTGTCCCAAGGTCTCTTATCACACTTTCAGTGTTAAGTATATTACCGCCTATGTTGTAGTTCATGGGTACAGAGTTTTTACCAAAGGGGATGACAATGCACTTTTTGGCACTGAGCTTGAGGCCATGGCTTTGACACCAGGCATCTGTCTCAGTGAGGCCCTTTTGTAGGATGTCCACATCTTTAGGAGTTTCAATTATGGCTCCTAGTTTGAAGTCATCTGTGAACTTCATTAGCCAAAGACCTTCTGTGTTAGCCTGTACTTCAGAGAAGTAGATACCAAACAGGAGTGGACCCAGGACTGAACCCTGTGGTACTCCACTTGTCACTTGTCTGAAGTCGGATTTGGAGTCTGCTACTTTCACAGTGTGGGTTCCGTCAATGAGCCAGTTGGCAGCCCATCTTGTGACATAGGGATTTATACCTAGTTTAGTGAGTTTATCTATAATTCCAGAGTGGGGGATGGTGTCAAAAGCCTTGGCAAGATCTAGATAGGCTGTGTGAACCACCTTACCCTTGTCTACGACTTTGGTGACTGCTTCAAAGAAGTCTATCAGGTTTAGGAGACATGATCTGCCTTTTACAAACCCGAACTGGGTGGGATCCAGAGTTTGGAGATTACCAATGTCTTTGTTTATAAGTTCCATGATGATTCATTCCATGGCCTTGCAGACCAGGCTCGTCAGGCTAATGGGGCGGTAGTTCCCGGGGTCCGTGGTGGCTCCCCCCTTGTGGAGTTGGATAACCGTTGCTGTGCGCCATTCAGCAGGCACAAAGCCTAAGGTGAGGCTATGATTGAACATGGTACTTAGGTAGGGTGCCAGTTCGTTCTGTAGTTTGTGTAGAACGCAGCCTGGGATGTTGTCTGGTCCCATGGATGCTGTGTTCTTGGCTTTGGAGAGTGTGTTTTTTACCTGTGCAGCCGTGATTACAGGAACTTTGCATTCTTCCAGTACAGAGATGGGCTCTTTAAGGGGTGAGAGGGGGGTAAAGTTAGCACTGAACCTATCTGCCAGGATGTTGGCAATATCAGTTCGGTCTGCATATTTAGTGCCATTGTGCTGTAACTCAGAGCAGATCTGAGTGTTGCCATTGAGATTCTTGACATAGCTATAGAATGCTTTGTAGTTGTCTTTAGAATCAGTGGCGATTTTGTTTTTGTAACTAGCTTTGGAGGATTTTATCAGAGATCACAGCTTCTTACTGAGGATGACCAGGGAGCTCCTCCACTCATTGGATTTTACTCTCTTTTGCAAGAGCTTCTTCCTTCTGTTGTACAGTTTGTTTAAGGCAGGGAACCACCAGATTGGCTTCCTTTTTTTGGAGGATAGCATCTTGGTTCTGTTTGGGATAGCACGATCCATGCACTCATGTAAGTGCTTATAAAGTGCAATTGTGTAGGATTCAGTAGTCATAACTGTATTGTCCATCTGCATGGGTGTCATGAAGTTCACCACTTCTGTCTTAAGAAGCATGAAGTTGGCTTTGGAGAAAATTTTTACCATGGTTTCCTTAATGGGGGGTGGAGGCAGGATATGGATATCTAGGGTAATTAGCTTATGGTCGGATTGGACCAATGAGGCGTGGACTTCAGGTGTGGAGCACCGGTCACTCATATTGGTAATGACTAGATCTAGGATATTGTTGCCCCTGGTGGGTGTGGATAAGTTGATCCAGGGCATTAGAGTTTATGAATTCCAGAAAGCATTGAGCAAAGGAGTTGGTACATGAGTAGTTTCCCCAGTTAATGGTGGGGTAGTTGAAATCACCCATTATTAGGGTGTTTGGTTGAACCCTAATATTTTCCAGTACATCAAGAAAAGAGGAGTGGGAATCCTGGGGCATGGTGGGTGATCTGTAGCAAGCTACAATTTGGATTGCAGTTTTGCCCAGAGTTAGTTGCACTTGGATAACCTCGGCTGCATTATGCTGAGCAACTAGCCTGGAGGTGTGAATATCCTTAATGAATATGGACACACCTCAGCCTTTGGTGTTCCGGTCCAGGTTACATGGCCGAAAAGTGTGGTATGAGTTATAGCCTGGTAGTGCAGGGGTGCTCTCTGGAGCCTTGAACCAGGTCTCAGTCACTGCACAGATATCGATGTTCTCCATTTTAAGGAGTGCCTCGAGTGAGTGCATTTAGACTTCTAGCATTGAGTAGCATCACCCTCAGTTTTTGTTTGCCTGTTCCTGTTACGGTGGTGAATTTGTCATTTGAACCTTGCCTAAAAAAGGCACTATAGGGGCAGCAAGAACCTTAGCCAGTATCTGGAATCCCAGGGGTGAAAGGTGCAGGCCATCTCTGGCAAAGCATTGTGGTCTGTCGACCATGTCATCCCAGGCAGACAGATACTGGATCCCTTTAGAATGGCACCAGAAGCTTAGCCAATTGTTGAAGTCAATAATTTTGTCCTTGTACTGTGGCATCATTCTGGATGATGGCAGAATGCTACTCAGGGCTAGGATCATACCTGCCTGGGCTACAAGATCGGAGAGCTCTTCCATGTCACTTTTCCTGTAGTCCAGGGAGGTACGTCTCTGGTCGTTCACACCAACATGGACAATGACAGAGTCATATTTGTACTTGTTTTGGCGTGACCTGAGTGCGTGGGTTATGTGGCAGATCTTGGCACCTGACAGGCAGCTGACAGTAACCTTCTCCTTGTTTAGCCTGGTGAGTGGGACATCAGTGTGCCTGACTATAGAGTTGCCTATGACTAGTGTGTTGGGTACTTTGTTTTGCCTTATTGGCTGTGGTTGAGTGGCACACTGAGTCTGCGGGCTATGTGTCATTTGCGTTGTGTTGGGGGGTGGAGGTTGCTTGCATTTCTGCTTTGGAGGTCTCTGTTGCTTGAGCAGATTATTATTGAGAGCCTCCGCGAATGTTTTTGTGTTTCTATGTGTGGATTTTGGTGGTGTAGCTTTAGTGAGACTATGTGATGAGTGTGGTGTGGTGCAAGTATTTACCTTCTCCTCTTGACTGTCAAGTTCAGTCTTGATTGGAGAGAGCTTTACCTCCAGTTTGGCTAGATAAGTGCATCTCTCACGGGTTGTAGTGTTGGGTGGTAGGAGGAGAGGGTTGTCTGTGTACATGAGGCAATTTCTACATTGCCCCAAGATGCCCAGATTCATAAGATAGACAGGAGAGAACACTGGGAGCTGACCCTTGGACATGCCTGAATAAAAAAACTATTTTCCTCTAGATAAGTGAGGAAAGTGAGTACAAGACCTGTTTTTCTCTAAGCAAGTGAGGAAAGTAAGTACCAAAGCTGTTTTCCTCTGGGTAATGAGGAAGGTTGAGTGCTGTAGTAATTAGTAGGTTATTTAGTACTTGCAAGTTCTGAACAAGTGCTGATCACGAATAAGCAAATTCAAGTGCTAAAAGTAAGAATCTGTATCTGGACTAAACTAGTTACAGGAAAGGGGGGAACAAGTGCAAATGTGGGCTTTTAAATCAGAAAGTTGAGAGAGATGGAAAAACTGCCCAAACAGCCAATAACTACAATTTTTGGCCCAGAACCACTCCTTATGTGGTAGATAGGTTACCTAGTGCTTACCACTCCCACTGATAAGCTAGAAGGCTTCCCTCCAACACAGAAAGCTTGGGGGGGGGGCTCAGAAGCTTACATACAGTCCTGAATACAGCAAATCTGAATCTGGACTACACTAGTTACAGGAAAGGTATTTATATATATATATATATATATATATATATATATATATATATATATATATATATATATATATACAGAAAAGTAGCTAAAACAGCAGTCAAAACAATTCAAATGCAGTGCAAGCTGGCACACTTGAGTATGTAGCAATGTTAGACCAAACAGTTTAAAAAATGCAATTAAATTAAAAATTACTAAAAACAATGCAGAAGGAGTCTATTAGGTAGAATGAGGTAAAGAGATGGGACTGGGGGGAGTGTCCCAGATCAAATCTACAGTGGGGGGCGGGCAACTGCAAAAGCCTCCAAATTTAAACAACAACACAGAAATAGGGAGGGTGGGTATTGGAAAATCAACACCTTCAGTGGAGATCTGAAAAACTATACAGTGAAGCAAAAATAACAGTGCACAACTCTGAAGTCAGCCAGCAATGATATAAAATTAGGCAAACAACAATTACCAGTACACAACTCTGAAGTGCCAGAAAAATATACTCAGCTCTGTATATCTCCAGATAGTTTGAAGAGCACTCTGTCAGGACACAGGAAGGCTCCAGCAATGATATGCAGACTTTTACTAAGAGGGTCTAATTTTATGCAAGTAATCCTTGAGATGGTCAGATAACACACAGGATGTAAAACCAGTTATACCAACTTAAGACACAGAAAAATAGGGGGTGGGGGAAAACACCTTCAGCAGAGATCTGAAAAACTATACAGTGAAGCAAAAATAACAGTGCACAACTCTGAAGTCAGCCAGCAATGATATAAAATTAGTCAAACAACAATTACCAGTACACAACTCTGAAGTGTCAGAAAAATATACTCTGCTCTGTATATCTCCAGATAGTTTGAAGAGCACTCTTTCAGGACACAGGCTCCGGCAATGATATGCAGATTAATTAATAATTCCTCATTTAAAGATATTCCAAATCTAATAAGTTTTCTGTATGAATTTATTTATAATAGTTGTGAAAAGAAAAATTCCATTTCAAATCTATATAAAGAGTTAATAACATATCAATTCCCAAACCATCATACTGGCAGTTCTTAAGAAAAGGTTAGTCATTGCACTTAACAGAAGAAATTAAAAGTAACATCTTACTATCAGTTAATTACACCTCTGACACACAGTACTGGAAAATATTTAACTGGAAATGCTATTACATAGAGCATTTTTAACACCAGATAGAATTAAAAAGATCCCTACTACTAAAAATATTTTTTGATGGAGGTGTGAAAAGTCAAATAAAGCATACTGGATTCATATTTTTTATGAATGTAATAAAATTAAATCGTATTGGAATGGAATCAATCATTTTTTACAAGCTTTATTTAATGAATCCTTTACCTTAACTAAAGTATTGATAATACTAAATGTAAATGAAGGTCCCTACTTGAATAAGACAAATATGTATTTGCTATATCTAGGAAATGCGTAACCAGAAGGTGGAATTCAAATACACCCCCGACCTTGAAAGAATTCTACACTTTACTGAAGACAACTGCATTGATGGAAATAAAAATCAAAGAACTACGAATCTATCCCAGGCCATTGGTAAATAATCCTTGGAAGAAAGTTATATCTTTGTTGGACACTCTGCAATAATCAATATTGTATCTCTGATAACTGATCTGTTAATTCTATATTTAATAACATTCAGTACATATAATTGAAAGTCAGGCTATTGTAAATATTGTATATAGTTTAAAATATTTAAAAATATTATGTAAATGTTATTTTAATTGAAAATAAAAAAAAAATATTTGAGGAAAAAAAGAGATGTTGGAAAACTATCCCTTTATTCAATATCTTACAGAGTTTTGAGGGGAGATCACGGACTCTTTTACTGCACTATCAGAGACCTGACTGTCCCGGACTTCCTTTTTCTCTGCAATATCAATATCTCTACTAATACTAAAGCTAAGGACCTAAACCAACAGATAAATAAAACACGGCGGAGGAAACGTTTATAAAGCAGTGCCTACTAAACTTCTCAAATAAACTTCCCTTGCATGTTAAACAGAGTGACTCACTATCTTCCTTTAAACAAACTAGATGACTAGCCACAAATTTACTTTAGGATTGACAGGTATCACTGTCCGAGAGAAATGAGGTGCAGCCCGAGGGAGGGGGTTGGCAAGAAGACAATGATCATGAGACTCATTGTCCTTGGCAAATCGATGTATCTATGAGTCAGCAGATAAGCATCATATGCTTTAGTGTAATGGCAGCAATTATAATCACATCATGATATCCCACATGCAGAGAAATCATCTATATGTGTGTGTGTGTGTGTGTGTGTATATATATATATATATATATATATATATATATATATATAAATATATATAGAGAGAGAGAGACACACACACACATATATATATATATATATATATATATATAAAATATACATAATACATATATACTTATATGTATGTATAATATATGTGTGTGTATATCTATATATATATATATATATATATATATATATATATATATATATATATATATATATATATATATATATATATATATATATATATATATATATATATATATACACATATATGTATGTATGCGTGTATGTTTATATATACACATACTAAAGAAGACTATATAGACTGAGAATGTTACATGACATACATAATTTGTTTTGCAGGTAAAGACACGTGTAAAGTATGTACAGTTCTGACCACTAGCTAATCACCCTAGACATCCACATCCTGCCCTCACCCCTCATTAGGGAAACCACTGTAAAAAATTTCTCCAAAGCCAACTTTATGCTTCTTAAGACAGAAGTGGCAAACTTCACGACACCAATGCAGACGGACAATAGAGATACGACTGCTGAATCCTACACAAATGCAGTTTATAAGCACTTACACAAGTGCAGGGATTGTGCTATCCCTAACAGAACCAAGATGCTATCCTCCAAAAAAAGGAAGCCAATCTGGTGGTCCCCTGCCATAAACAAACTCTGCAACAAAAGCAAGAAACTGTTGCAAAAAAGAGTAAAATCCCATGATTGGAGGAACTTCCTGGTCAGCCTCAGTAAGAAGCTGAGATCCTTCATAAAATCCTCCAAAGCTAGTTACAAAATAAAAATCACCACTGATTCTAAAGACAACCACAAAGCATTCTATAGCTATGTCAAGAATCTCAATGGCAACAGTCAGATCTGCTCTGAGTAGCACAATGGCACTAAATATACAGAACCAACAGATATTGCCAACATCCTGGCAGATAGGTTCAGTGCTGACTTTACCCCCCTTTCACCCCCTAAAGGGCCCATCTCTATACCAGAAGAATGCAAAGTTCCTGTAATCACGGCTGTACAGATAAAAAACACACTCTCCAAAGCCAAGAACACAGCATCCATGGGACCTGACAACATCCCAGGCTGCGTTCTACACAAAGTGCAGAATGAACTGGGACCCCACCTAAGTACCATGTTCAGTCATAGCCTCACCTCAGGCTTTGTGCCCACTGAATGGTGGACAGAGATGGTTATCCCACTCCACAAAGGGGGAACCACCATGGACCCTGGGAACTACTGCCCCATTAGTCTAACGATCCTGGTCTGCAAGGCCATGGAACGTATCATCATGGAACTTATAAACAAAAACATTGGTAATCTCCAAACTCTGGACTCCACCCAGTTTGGGATTGTAAAAGGCAGATCATGTCTCCTAAACCTGATAGACTTCTTTGAAGTAGTCACCAAAGCCGTAGATGAGGGTAAGATGCTTCACGCAGCCTATCTAGATCTCACCAAGGCTTTTGACACCATCCCCCACTTTGGAATTATAGATAAACTCACTAAACTAGGTATAAATCCCTATGTCACAAGATGGGTTCCCAACTGGCTCACTGACAGAACCCACACTGTGAAAGTAGCAGACTCCAAATCCGACCTCAGACCAGTGACAAGTGGAGTACCACTGGGTTCAGTCCTGGATCCTCTCGTGTTTGGTACAGGCTAACACAGAAGGTCTTTGGCTAATGAAGTTCACAGATGACTGCAAACTAGGAGCCATAATCAAAACTCCTACCAATGTGGACATCCTACAAAAGGGCCTCACTGAGAAAGACGCCTGGTATCAAACCATGACTTCAAGCTCAATGCCAAAAAGTGCATTGTCATCCCCTTTGGTAAAAACTCTGTACCCATGAGCTACCACATAAGTGGTAGTCTACTTAACACCAAAAGTGTGATAAGAGACTTTGGGACACAGGTGGACAGTAGTCTCTCCTTTGATAATCACATCATCACAGTAGTCAGGAAATCCTTCTACATGGCACACCTCATCACAAAAGGTTTCTCATCCAGGAAAAAGGAGGTAATTGTTCCCCTCTACTCATCACTCATTAGACCCATTATAGAGTACAATGCCCCTTTTGGTATGTACCTCACAAGACATCTACAACAACTGGAAAGGCAACAGAAATACCTCACAAAGAGGATAACCTGCCTCAAACAGATGCTTTACGCAGACCATCTCAAAAAACTCCAGCTTTACCCCATTGCATATCACCTACTCAGAGGTGATCTCTGGCTAACATACAAAGCTATGTCAAACCCAGAGCTGTTGGACATGCTCCACTTAAAGAAATCCCAACCCCTCCAAGGTACATGCTCTAGGGATCTAAACCTTGTCACCACAATGAACATAACATGCTGGAGGGATTGATTCCTATCCCAGAGACTTCCCATACTCTGGAACAAACTACCTATCTATATCAAACAAAGCACCTCATCAGCAGTCTTCAAGAAAAATCTTGATGATTGGATGGGAAATAGGAAATTAACCCCAGGGATCATCTCTGTGGCTCTGCTCGGCAGGGGCACAGGAAAATTATTTTCTTGGGTGACGAAAGCCAGGGTACTTTTTGGCTAGGCTTATATAGGCCCTAGGGCCAATAGTCTAGTACCTACCTGTGAACCTATGAACATAAATGCCTTTTGAGGTACGCACTGTATTTTAATAGTATCTTGTATTCAGTCTCTCTTATCATAGCTTGCAATGCAGTTATTCCATTAGGCTGCTTTTTAAATATCTAAATAGTTTACACTCATTTGTAAAGGATGTTGTTCTCATAGCTGGTTATAAGCACACATTCAATAGTCGGTTATCATCACGTGTTGTCATCATTTTGATAACTAAGGAATTGGCCACTGTTCAGTCATCACGATGCCCATGTAAATCACACCATGGCACAGTCTGAATGTAGCTCTTGTGACCCTTTTATATTTGAACTGCCTTTTACTGGTAATTTCTAAGTCATTTCTCTAAACAGTGATGAAAACAATGCAGCTCAGTAAAGGAGGTTTCTGTTCCTTCTCAGTATTAAACTTGGTGTGTTACTATATCCAATGATAACAGTTTCCTCTTGTCCAAAGCATTTGTCCACTGCATTTTGAATTCAGGCTGTCTTTCCCAGTCTGAGCATAGCTGATGCCTTAACTAACCTGTCAGAACAGAATTTCTGTTTCTACTGAACAACTTGCCGTGCAGATTGAACTTTTGGCACTTGTTCTGGTGAAGCAAAACAAATGATGCTGCCAACTCTTTTCCTAATTCTCATCATTCACAGTTGTGAAGGTGAATGTCCTTGGACTGAATATCTCTGCATTCAAAATGTGCAAAATAACAGTACTGTTTTCAGCTGATAGCATACTTTTTCATAATTTATTTTTCACTGTTTGGTTAATTGTCTCTTAACTGGATCGTTTGACTGAGGATGTGTCTTTAAACATGTCTTATACAGAGACTTTTATGAAAAAGCTCAGAAATCTTGACTTAAAAATTATGTACCTTTATCTGTCTTGAGTATTTTAAGAATACCATGTTGAGAAGACATCAAATGTCATCAGTGTTTCGACAGTTTGAAGAGGTACTTTTATACCTTGATGACCTCACTGCACTTCAAGTAATACTCCGCATGAGATACTGACTAACCCACTTTACTCCATGGTCTACTTGAAAGTTAATGCAGTATCACTGCATCAGTGGAGTTGTCTTGTGATCCATGTTATCTATTTGCCAGTTTTTAACCACCATTTCAGTTTCTCGGGACATTTCTGTACAAAACATATATGTAACAATTTTCAAATGTACTTCATGTATTCACTCAAACAAGAGACTACATAGCTGATTTGGCATAATCCCTCTGTTGATTTTGAACATCAGAGTCTGTGATTCATGATAGTCATCATAAGTGCAGTAGACTTGAACTGATAATGGACATTTTTCTTGTCACTTGACCATAGTATCATTGGATCATAGGAGATTACTAAGCTATTGACCCATAGGTCATTTTGAGCCTAGCCGTTTCATCACAATGTGATACCACAGAAATGCTAGTCAATACCAAAGACTGCATTTAGTAATGACTGCCCATGTCTTGGGGGGGGGCTGTGGATGCTATCCCTGGTAAGAATTTACAGTGCCCTATCCACTCCTCCAGGTACCTCTTGAACAGTGTCATAGAGGTGCTCTGTTTCACATGAATTGGTAGTCTATACCAAAAATGCAACAGTAGCTGGGAGACAAATCTGTCCATTCAGCATGTTCTATTTAAGTATCAGGCCATATTTAGGTCCCTGAAACAGGTAGCCCTACTCCCATTTGATTTACGGATATGCAGCAAGTTCATTAGGTTTGGGTCTGAGATTGCTCTGTAAGTCTGGCACAAGTCTCCCCTAAGAAGTCTATACAATGCAGAGTATAGTGACAGGAACTTTAGTTGGTCTGTGTAAGGCACATGCTGGATTCCCTTGATCTTCTTTGTTAGAAACATCTGAGGTCTCTCCAATTGCTGCAGGTGCTTTGTACGGAACATGCCAAGCGGACCATTTTACTCAATTATGGGCCAGATTAGTGCCGAGTATAGAGGAATTATAACCTCTCTTGCTCTCAAGGTGATGCCTTTACTAATCGAGTGTGCTACATAGAAAGCATTCCTTACTACAGTAGACACATGGTGGTCAAAGTTAAAGTCACAGTCAACCTGTGATCCCAGATCCCTTACCACTTCATGGGTACTTAGGGTAATGCTGATTTGATAGTGTGAAGGGACATTGTTTGTGTTGAAGGGAATGATGATGCATTTCTTTGCATTCAGTTTGAGACCATGACTAAGACACCAGTTGTTGGTCTGTGTAATACCCTCCTGAACTATACTGACATAATTTGGGGACTAATAATTGCACCCAGTTTGCAGCCATTTAGTGCTTCACTCTGTTTCAGCACTAAAGCATTCAAATGATTTCTCAA
Organism: Protopterus annectens; assembly: GCF_019279795.1. Lineage (NCBI taxonomy): Eukaryota > Metazoa > Chordata > Ceratodontiformes > Protopteridae > Protopterus > Protopterus annectens. The sequence continues at coordinate 78,799,097 of NC_056738.1, read as the reverse complement.
GAACTGTTAAAACACGAGCACACTGTTTACTGCTGAAAAATATCGAACGCAGCCCTCCCATTCACTGTGTTCTTTGTGCTTTGTGATCCTAGATCACTGTATGCTGCAGCAGTCTATTCATGGGAAGTTAGACACTATATTGCAGGACTGTGGGAATTAATTCCTTTGTCAACATACTGCCTCCATTACAATGTTAATCTCTGCATGTTTGACTCTGTAATTAAGTGTTCCTGTGAATGTGTGAATCCTTGCCTTTCTGACTGTGTGAATCACTGTCTCAGGCTTTGAGTTCTTGTCTCTGTAACTGTATGAATCATTGTCCCTGTAAGAGTGTGAATCTTTGCATCTGTGACTCTGTGAATCAATATTTCTGTGACTGTGATTGTGCCAATGTTTCTGTTGAATTATTTGCTGCCTTACTGATAAAGGTAGTTCTTAGTGTTCTGTTGCCAAAGTACTTCAGTCCATACCTCTCTGCCTGTTAGTGCAATAAATCTAGACAAAGCCAAAAATAAAGGAGGGACAAAAGCCCAAAAAATAGGGACAGGTTTTACATATTACTGTTATAAATGTAAAGTTGATAAGAATAACAGGTTTTGTATTAGAATGCATTTTCTGAAAGATATGAAGTCTGAAACTCAAACATTGTGTCATTATTTAGTGATTTGTCAGAAAATCACGGTGTAAGTCAGATTACTCTCCAGTTCTGCATGTTCACAGCTTTCTCAAGTATTAAGTCAGATTCAGACAAATGTCCTTCCACCTAGTATCCCTAAATTAATTACTTTGTTAAGTCAGAAACAATAAATAAATAAGTGTCATACTCCTGGTAAAGTTTCCAGTTACCTTATTTCATTTCTTTCAATATCAAGTAACAAATTCGAACGAATCACAATGTATTGTTATTACCTAGGCCCAATAATGCCTTCTAGGTATATGTGAACTGCTTACAAGCCATTTCATTTTATACATATTAATTGAATACCTGGAACCAATTATAAAATTTACACAGAATGACAGAAAATAGAAGAAAAAATTGCTGCACTGTAATTTACTTTAATCTTTTTTTTAATTTTGTTTATGCTATTTTAATATGAAATTTACTTTCTCGCACACATTGGCAGCACTAAGAGAAAATACTACTATACTTTAAGAAGAAAAATGTTCTCACTAATTCAAAGTTCATATGTCTAGAAAAAAGACTGCCTTACTGAAGAATGTTCCAGGCCTCTTTCTTTTTCAGTCATATCCTTTTTGTACTGATATTAGCCTTGAGGAGCTTTAGAATATTATTACAAATTTTAGATCTTCACGATGACCATTATGACATTTAGGGAAATGACCAATCACTGGATTAGTGTGAACTTGTGTCTTATATCACTATTATGTTCCATTAGCCTAAAGTTGGCCTCCTGCAAGGTCTCACTGATGTAGCATCTAGGGATATGAGAAAGCAGTGACTATAGAAAAAGAAGCAGTTACATTTTTTTACATTGAAATATCTCTTCTTTAGCTTAACCTCTTCTGTGACAAAAGTGGGGCAATATTGAATATTATACAATTCCTCCTCTAAAACGTGCATGCTGATTGGCCAGCCCAACCAGCGTGCCCGTTGGACTTTTCTTATAAACTATTGTTCTCGCTATGTTAAAAGAGTTTAACATAGTGACAAGCAACACAGATCTCCATTGCTTTTTAAAGCTGTCTCACTATGTTAAACTCCTTTAAAGTTTAACGAGAGAGTTTTAGAAATAAGCAAACGGAGATCTCCGTTGTTTTTTTAAAGTCTCTCATATGTTAAACCCATTTATAAGGAGAATAGTAAAAAGCAACGAGGATCTTATGCTCTCCATTGCTTTTGCCCACAGCTCTGATGTACTGCATAGGCATGGTACATCAGAACTGCCGCGGAACACCAGACAGCTGTGGAAGGGCAGCAAAGAGGCATTATACAATGCCATTACTTAAGAAAAGTAATTATTTCTTTTCTTAAATAATGTCTATAATAGCAATAACCACTGGGTGTGGGTAATGGGTTACTATTTACCACGGTTGTCTTTGTTGTGGTCCCTGGTCCCTCGGACCAAACCCCCGTAAAACCGTAAATCCAGCATTACCCACACCCAGGCGTGGGTTATTGCTATAATAATGACTTGAACTGAAGCACTGACTAAAAAAATGTTTCTATAACCCACTTTGAACCTTAATGAAAAATGCCAACCATGGAATCATTTTGAAATAGCAATATGATCCTATAAGACCCGCAAAAGCCTGCTTGGGATACTGTCAGTAAGTGGCGTGATGCTATTAAGTTTGGCATTAATGAGCATATACTGGAAAGACACAAAATATACAGATCAATTTAACAACAATAAATCTTTTTGTGGAATCACTAAATTAATAAATCATACAACAGGAAACAAAGGAAGCATTACTTAGTTTCAAAAAATGTCCTAATCATAAAAACAAGTCTTTAAAATTAAATAATGTATAAATACTACTAACTTGTCTTATCAAATTTCACTGTGTACTCAATGTGGTCTTAAATGCTAGCAGGAATAATAAGATATTCTTTAAATAATCAAAAAATTGAAAAAAAAAAGAATGTGAATATAACAACAATACACAAAGAATAAATCACACGTATGATCCTATGATTTACAAGAGACGGTAAAAGTGTTTTTAGAAAAATGTGCCGCAAACTCCATAGCATGCAAAGAAACTGGATAGAGTGCTACCGAGACAACAGAATACATCCCTTATAGCGTCCTTCAGTTGAATCGTTCCATCCAGTCCTTGGGTAGGTTTGAGTTTATGGCTTGGACAGGTGTTACTACTAGATGTTTAGAGAGAGATTCTTCACTGATTCAGCATTGTTTTGTCCCTAGATTTCAGCTCTCAGTATATAGTCCAATATCAATGGCTCATTCAGATTGACTCTTTCAAGAAAGTTGTCCACAGGCGTATTATCAAACTTTTATGCAGGGCCAGACTACTCGGGTAAGATCTGACAATAAGTGCCAGCCATCTTAGGTTCAAATGTATTTGCTCCTCTTCTTTGTTCGGTAAAAACTGACTAAGACACTAATCTATTGCCTCACAAATTTTCTCGTCTTATAGTGGTCTCTTGTTTAGGTACCAGTTTGAACATGTCAGCTGTATATAGTCTAAGTTTACTTACAGACCTATGGATGTGTGATCTGAGATGGATCTTTGATCTATCCTCACGTGTTTTATTCCTTTAATGACTGTCTTGATATGTGAAATGAGTCATTCCTCTAATTATTTATTACTCAGGTGTTTAAGACCACAGGCCTTAAGCTATTTTCTTATGGCTTTACCCACCCCTCAGGAACTCTCTGTTTCCTGCTGCAAAGATATAACCAGTTAATTTCTTGCTTCTTCTCTCTGTATCAAATTCAGGCTCATGTCCATTTCCGCAGTATAGGTGATATCACATTTCACATTACAGAACAGTTGCCAGAATAGTTTTGTTTTGTTTTGTTTATCATTTGAAGGCCATTACTGTCCCAGCTATAACCACTCTAACTTCCTCCACTGCTACATATAATTTCTTGAAGATTTAGATGCAGTGGTTCCACCATGTAGTCTAAATTTTACATTTTTGTCTTGTGCTTGTTTTTTATTTCTTCATTGTACATACTCATTCTTACCCTCAGAGCTGTATTCTTATGCGTACCCCTGTCCTACAAAGTCCTACCTGGGGATACCTGGACCTGTTCCTACCCCCACCATTTCAATAGAAAGCAAGGTGCTCTGAATTAAAATAAAGCATATATACAAACTGCATTAAAAGTTGAAAAGGAGACCCTCCGAAATACTGTAAAAATATCCAGAGGAATCCAAATGAAACATCATGCCATTCTAACACTACACTATAAACTGCAGCTAAAGAAATCCCTTCTATATAAAGAACCTATATAAAAATTATGCACTTTATTCTCAGGATGCTGTACTGGAAATATTTACCCCATGACTCAATACCTCATCCCTGACATTTAGTCTTAATGGGCTCCATTTGTACTTTTCTGGTGTGTGTTTGTCTGTGTGTGTGTGTGGGGGTCACTTTGTATGATAAGTATGCAAGTACTGAGCAAACCCTAATCACAGTGCCTTCATACTGGATTTAGAAACATTGTTTATTTTACCCCCCCCCCCCATAAACAACAATAGGCATTATTCCCCATATAGTTCACCTGATTTAAATGGTAACTGCTCTGTATCCCCTTACTACCAGTTGCAAAAAAACAGTTTTCCCTATTGTTCCCTCTTATTAAAAACTCCCTGCCTGCATCGGCCTCCTCGGTATAATAATTGTCCACCTTATGGTTTTCCCTCTAATACCTGATTGCCTCTTGCCTCTTCTATGAAATCAGTTTCTCTTAACACCCAGACTGACTACTGAATTTGTGTATCTGCTAATTTATATCAAGCAAGGGGTTTATCCCATCTGTCCAGAATGTTATGCTTCTAATTAGATCTGATATGGTAAAAATGAAGTTAGAGAAGCTGAAAAGATTAAAGTCTAACCATCTCAGCAAGCACCACTGATAACCCTTCTTAATCGTGTAATGTTGGCATCATTTTATCCAGTTTGCATGACATTTAGATAAGATAAACAATTTAATGACCAATACTGTTACAGGTTCATAGGTATATACCAGGCTAATGACCACTGAGGCCTTTATAAGCCTAACCATGCAACCCAACCCAGTCGCATCCCCTGGTAACATGTGCATCTTAATTGGGGGATATGTTTGTTAGGAGGTTGCTAAAAAGTTATGTGAGGGGGTATGTTAATTAGGGAATGTTTACTGCTGGCCTCAGTGTATAAGAGACATGGGGGCCAGCCCAGGGATGAATTTATGATTACCCATCCAATATTAGGGAATGTTTACTGTTGGCCTCAGTCTATAAAAGACATGGGGACCAGCCCAGGGATGAATTTATGATTACCCATCCAGTGTTAATTAGGGAATATTTACTGTTGGCCTCATTGTATAAGAGACATCAGTCCAGGGATGAATGTGTGAGCTCACAATTAATCTTCAAGGCTATATTTGAATAGGGTTAAGGATCAACTATGCTTCATATGGATAGAGATCAGTAGGCAGGTAGCTTTGAAAACAATCAAAAAGACAACTCTTTAGTCAACTGTTTAAATACTTACAGATGATATTTCACAGGATCTATGAAACATAATTGACTGTAGTCAACAGGTGACCAGTATAATGACCAAGGATGACCTCTCCTCCATATGCATACAGATACCCACTCTTTCACACAACTACTTATAAATACACCAACTTGTCAGACAAGAAGGCGCATAACCCAGGATCACTAGAAACTCACTTCTAAATCTGCACTGTTACTATATGCTAAGATGCAGATTCACTGTCAAACTAGGTTTTCAGGCTTTACAAGACATACCTCTCGACTACTAGGTTAAGTATACTCTGGTTGCTAATGATAACATTTTGTTTTGTTAAAGTATGCCCCTGACATTTACAGTAAAATTGGCCACAGAACTGTTTAACTCTATGTACAACACAATGCATTCCTGTAAATACATTTTAAAAGATATTAAAACTCTAACTTCATAACCATATAATAATGGGTTCAAGAGTGAGGGTATTTGGTACTTAACATGGCTTCTCTTCACTTCCAGGATTACAAGTTTAGTCAACACTGCATACACCTTTGTGGAATGACTTGAAAAGCAGTATTTAATCTTAAAAAATGCCATTGGTAGTCCATCTTACCCTTCCCTGCTTGTAAAGAAAGCAAATAATATATCACACAACCTTCGCAACTGACCAGCTAGAATATCCAAGTCAGCTGTTATACTTACCAACTGCACCTACATCTATCAGAGAACATTGTGACCCTTCCATCTACCCAGATAAACTATTTACACAAGCTCTACATAGCCTCAGTCAAATTACAACTCTACCCACCTCCTTCTCACTGAATTATTGCCATCAATGAATACTGCATTTCCTAAATAACAGATGCCTGCATAACGTACAACTCCATAATTTCTGGACTATATGCATTTTCTCACTGACTTTAACAAATTCATACAGGATTGATGTCTGCACTACTGCCTACCACTTGTATTCAGTGGCAATCCCCTATAGTAATTTCATGAGTAGTCGTAAACATCTGTAACATGTATAGCAACTTGTATTCAGTGCCAGTTCCCTACAGTAACTTCATGAGTAGAAGTAAACAGCAGTAACACATATAGGAACTTGTACTCAGTGCCAGTCCCTACAGTAACTTCATGAGTGGGTGGAAACAGCAGCAACATGTATAGCAACTTGTATTCAGTGCTAATTCCCTACAGTAACTTCATGAGTAGAAGTAAACAGCAGTAACACATATAGGAACTTGTACTCAGTGCCAGTCCCTACAGTAACTTCATGAGTAGGTGGAAACAGCAGCAACATGTATAGCAACTTGTATTCAGTGCTAATTCCCTACAGTAACTTCATGAGTAGAAGTAAACAGCAGCAACACATATAGCAACTTGTACTCAGCGCCAGTCCCCTACAGTAATTTCTTGAATAGAAGTAAACAGCAGTACCACATATAGCAACTTGTATTCAGTGCCAGTCCCCTACAGTAACTTCATGAGTAAACAGCAGTACCAAATATAGCAACTTGTACTCAGTGTCAATACCTTACAGTAACTTCATGAGTAGGTGTAAATAGCAGTAACACATATAGGAACTTGTACTCAGTGCCAGTCCCTACAGTAACTTAATGAGTAGGTGGAAACAGCAGCAACATGTATAGCAACTTGTATTCAGTGCTAATGAGTAGAAGTAAACAGCAGCAACACATAGCAACTTGTACTCAGCGCCAGTCCCCTACAGTAATTTCTTGAATAGAAGTAAACAGCAGTACCACATATAGCAACTTGTATTCAGTGCCAGTCCCCTACAGTAACTTCATGAGTAGGTGGAAACAGCAGCAACATGTATAGCAACTTGTATTCAGTGCTAATTCCCTACAGTAACTTCATGAGTAGAAGTAAACAGCAGTAACACATATAGGAACTTGTACTCAGTGCCAGTCCCTACAGTAACTTCATGAGTAGGTGGAAACAGCAGCAACATGTATAGCAACTTGTATTCAGTGCTAATTCCCTACAGTAACTTCATGAGTAGAAGTAAACAGCAGCAACACATATAGCAACTTGTACTCAGCGCCAGTCCCCTACAGTAATTTCTTGAATAGAAGTAAACAGCAGTACCACATATAGCAACTTGTATTCAGTGCCAGTCCCCTACAGTAACTTCATGAGTAGGTGGAAACAGCAGCAACATGTATAGCAACTTGTATTCAGTGCTAATTCCCTACAGTAACTTCATGAGTAAACAGCAGTACCAAATATAGCAACTTGTACTCAGTGCCAATACCTTAAAGTAACTTCATGAGTAGGTGTAAACAGCGGTAACATATATAGCAACTTGTGTTCAGTGCCAATCCCTTACAGTAACTTCACGAGCAGGTGTAAACGGTGGTAACATGCATAGCAACTTGTATTCAGTGCCAGTCTCCTACAGTAACTTCATGAGTATGTGCAAACAGTGGTAACACTTATAGCATACTGGTGGAAATTACCTTCACTAAGCAAAACGCACCTGAGACAGATTGAAAGCCAGAATATGATCACTTACTCTTAAGGTCTTGATTAACAAAAAAAATGTATGCTTTAAGATGGTTTATCATTTACTGAACTAATGAAGACATCTGCAGTCTTTCCTTGCAAATGTTACTCAGAAGATTCAGAAAGCACAGTTGGGTAAAATCGTACTATAACAGTAGATGCCCTTCTCTTCACTATTGCAGTATTCATTACTAAAGGGATTTCCTGCCAAAGGTAGACCAATGCCTGGCCCGTATACCAAAGCCTTTGTTTTTTATAGATGTCATACTTTACACATATGCTTCCCACTCAAGGCAAAGGGCATAAAGGCGATATACAACCGTATATACCTCAGAACTGAACTGAATAGCCACAGAAGGAACAGCAGTCCTAGCAGGTAGAAGGAACACATGTATCCAGGAGGTGAAAAGGAAAAGAGTAGAGTAGAACGGGAGGAGGAGGAGGGAGCGAGCGCATACTGCAACAGTGAAGGGAAGGACATCTGCTGTTATGGTAAGATTTTACTATGTCTTTCCACATCACTGTTACAGTATTCCTCATTGAACAGAGAGTACAAAAGCTCAACAGGAAACTTGGGAGGAAGAAGGGTCCTCAAGAAAACCATGCAGGATAGCTCTGGCAAAGCCAGCTATGGCCCTGGAAACAACATCCAATTTGTAATGCTTAATAAGGGTATGGACAGCGGTCCAAGTAGCAGTCTTAAGGATGGAATTGGTATCCAATCCTTTGCAAAAAGCACCAGAGAAAGCACCAGCCCTGGTAGAATGAGCCTTTACAGAGGTAGAAAGGCTTTTCCCATGAAAGGAATAACAAAAATAAATGGCCTTAGAGATCCATGAAGAAATGGTTTGCTTCGAAACAGCCAAACCTAGAGATCCAGGATGAAAAGAAACAAAAAGCTGCCCAGACTTGTGAATGGCCTTAGTCTTATCCAAATAATATCTGAGCTGCCTATGAAAATCCAAGGTGTGAAGAACCTTCTCACTAGCAGACTGCAGAGAAGGAAAAAAGGGGGTAAATTAATAGACTGATTAAGAGACAATTCATTGACCCTCATGGGCATAAAAGAAGAATTAGTACAAAGAGATGCCCTGGTCCCTATGAAAAGCTAAAAAATGAGGAACAGCCATAACAGCCTGGAATTCAGACACTCTCTTAACTGCAGAAAGGACAAAAGAAGTCTTCCATGTACAATGCTGTAAGGAAGCTGAAGCTGCAGGCTCAAAAGGAGCATGGGTCATTTTTTCAAGAACACTATTAAGGTCTCAGGAAGGTGGAATTAGGCTTCCTGGGTGGTCTGATATGAAGGATGCCTTTAAGAAATTGCTTGACCTGAAACCTAGAGGCCAAAGGGGCCTTAATGACAGACAAGCAGAAATAGCTGAAAGGTGAGCTTTAACTAAAAAATATACCAACCCAATAGGATTTCCTCATAGTGGAATTCCTGGTCTCCTGCAGAAACCTAAGCACATCCTTATAAAACAAGGTCCCTAAAAGGGTTGAAAACCCTACCACCCACAATGACATTTGAAGAGTGGACAAATGAGGGTGGACGAGAGGCCCCTTGTCATGTGTAAGCAAATCCACACTGTGAAGTAACTTGCGGTGACTGTCCTTGGCTAGGTGCAGAAGAAGAGGAAACCAATGCTGTCTGGGCCAAAACAGAGTCACCAACAATGTTTTGGGAGAGTCTTGTTCTATCTTGAGTGTAACACTCTGAATGAGAGGAAAGAGAGGGAAGGCATAGAGAAACATCCCCTTCCAAGAAAAAGAAAGGGCATCCATCTTCCAGGCCAGAGGACTTCGGACTCAGGTGCAAAAAAAGAGAAAGTTGTCTCATCAAAGGGAAGGCAATAAGATCTGAAAAGTACCCCACTGATGAACAATGTCCAGAAACATATCTCTGTGAAGCATCCATTCGTGAGCCTGTTCCCTGCTCAGGGAGTCTGCCACTATGTTCTGCTCTGAAGGAATATATACAGCCTGAAAACTCACTTCAAACTGGACAGCTGGATTATAAGTCTGAAGAGCTAGTCTGCAAAGAAGGTAGGACCATGTTCTCCCCTTGCTTGTTGATGTACTACTTCACTGTGGTATTGTCCGTAAAGATTTTGAGAGGCCCTGGAAGAAAAAAGAGAGAATGAAAAGCCTGAAGGGTGAAAAGGAGAGCTCTCATTTCCTTGATATTTATGTGGTTTGACCTCTGATGAGGGGGTCAGAGACCCTAGACTTTGAGGAAACCAAAAGAGGCCTCCCACCCCATGTCAGAGGCATCTGAAAATGTTCCTCAGAGGGGACTGTGGGCTGAAAAGCATGTCCTGGATTGACAGACAGCTGATGAATCCACCACTGAAGCACGAGCATGAGGCATTGAAGAAGGACTAAAAAAATCTAGAGGATGACAGTGCTGGAGCCAAACTGACTTTAGGAACCACTGTAGTCTTCTTATATGGAGCTTGGCTAGAGGTAGTACATGAATAGTGAAAGCCATGAATCCTAGAGCCCTTAGAAACTCTGTAACTGTAACTGGAACCCAAGGGAGAAGGGATTGAAAAAAAGGAATTAGAGAAAGAGCCTTGGGAGGAGGCAGGGAAGCCAGCATAAACCCCAGGCTTTGCAAGAGACAAATAGTATAGAGGAGGTGCTGAAGTAAGGTCTTGGGGGAGGAAGCCTGAATGAGCAGGTCGCCCAGATAAGGAAAGATGTGTCCCCCTCATCCTGCAAAAGGGAATCACAGGAGCGAGGCATTTGGTGAAAACTCTTGGGGCAGTAGAAAGGTCAAAGGGCAAAGCAGAGAACAGAAAATGCATGGAAGAAACAGAAATGCAAAAACTTCCTGAAACAGGGATGAATAGGGATGTGAAGATAAGCATCTTTAAGATCCAGGGAGACCAGAAAAAGCCAGGGAAATAAGAATAAACAGGGCCTGAAGGGATAACATCCAAAAAGAAGGGATCTTTAGAAAAGTGTTGAGCTGAGAGAGGTCCAGAATGGGTCTGCATGTGCCTTCCTTCCTGGGAACCAACAACATTCTTGAATAAAACCTGGGAAGGGGGCACAGCTTGAATGGTGTCTTGAGAGTGAGGGCCATGAAGTATTTCTGGAAAGAAAAGAAGCTATTCCTGAGGGTTTTACAAAAGAAAGAACTGAATATCAGGAATGATAATTTCCACACCATGAAGTATCCCTGATGGATGATGGACAAAACCCAAGAGTCTTAAATTTAGAGCACAAAGTCATCCAGGGTTAAAGACAGATGTGAGATAAGATCACACTTAGGAAACAAAGATATTAACAGTCAGATAGAACTATTTATTTATTTATGAGGTTTCTGGGAGTCTGAGTAGATTTAGCAGGAGGAAACCACCTAGAACTCTTCTTGCCTTTGGGAGGACGGTGAGGTTGTCTGTGGACAAAAGCAGATTTGGAGGGATAATTCCCTCTGGAACTTAGGAATAGGAGAAACAACAATATGCTTGAATTCCTGCAAGGCCTTACTCTTATCATGCAGAGACTTAAAAAGCTCAGCAGCTGCAGAACCAAATAAGTTCTTATTATCATGAGGAGCATCCAGCACTGTAGCCTTCATCAGGCAAAGGGTGGAGGCAAAGCCAAGAGTAACATCTCAAAACAGAACCAAAAGCAGCAGCTCTAGGGGAGGCATCAGCTGCATTATAACTACATTTAATAGAGTGTCGGGCTACTTAGGAAGTGGATCCCAGTAAAGAGAGGGCTGAGACCTTCCCTTCAGAATCAAGAAGGTCATAGTTAGCCGGGGAGACCTGAGAAAGAACTGCTAAAATATACCAGGTCATATGGGTCTGGTAATTAATAGCCTGAAAAGCCAAGGTGGCAGCAGTGAACACTTTCTTAGTTAACATTATTTATGGCTCTTAAGAAATTTTGTCAGAAGGAAGAAGTTTAGTAGAAGGCAAAAGCTTAGAAGGTTTGTCAGAAGAGACCAACACCACAGAAGAGTCAGCAGATGGACATATATAGAGAAACTTACACTCATCAGGCACTTTGTAAAACCTGTCAGTTTTTTTAGAGGATGGAGTTGAGAATCAGGGGCCACAGAGGCTACTACAAAGGTATCTAACAAGGTAGTCAAGAATGGAGGGACAGCAGAAGGCTTGGGGGACCCCATCTGGAGGAGGTCATAATACCTTTCTGAATGTCAGTAACCTGAGAACAGTCCCATTTATAGAATTCTATCATACAAGAAATAGTATCTAGAAAATAAAGTTTTTCAAAGGGAGAATCCAGGCTTATGGAATCTTCCTCCTCAGAGCCATAATCCAACAGAGAAGGGATCTGAGAAAAATATGCCAAAGACTCTTCCCCAGAATCCAATTCCTCTTAAGAGGAGTCTTGCTCTCTAGGCCCCTTGAGTGGGGTAGAGGACCAAGGGGCAACAGGCACAAAAACTTCCTGGGTAAGCTTCAAGGCCATTAGTGCATTAAATAACCCCTGGTTAAAATCCTGCCATTCATGCTAGGAACCCTTTGGAGCAGGAGAAATATGCTTGTTTTTTGTTTCTTTTTTTGTGGGACTTCTGCTCTAAATAACCTAGGGTGTTCAGACCCTTGCCTACACTCAACTAGCATAGTAGGACTCTCCTCCCACATAAGTAAATGCAGAATCTCCCTCAGTCCCTGAAATAATCAACCAAAGTTCCCCCTCAACATCCATAATGGATGTCTGCAGAGCCTCCAAGGATGTGCGAGGAATCGGATCTATGCTAGTCTCTGATATGGTTGTGGCAGAGGAATGCAATGGAACAATTTAGCAATCTTCTAGGCTTTCACCAGACAAAATAGAGATGTCTGGGGGAGGGACAGCAGCCGAGTCCGACCTAACTCTTTTGCCCTTCTTGACAGGTGGCTGACCTTCAGGATGGGAAGATTCTGCCATAGCACCCTGTGCCAACAATTTAAGACATTGGTTCTCCAGATATATAGAGAAAGGAGGGGAGATAACTATGTAGGGTCTTAGAGACAAATGCTTGGCAAATAGAACACTTTGTATGGTCATGAGAAGCACCCATACAAAAGAGACCCTGCTCATGATGATCCTTATGGGGGATATGCCTCCCACAGTGATATTTTCTCTTTCTGGATCACATGTAAATGCACAAGCCTAAAAAGTAAGAAAATATAAGAGTAAAACCCCAACAGGGCACTTATCTGAATACAGAATCTGAATACAGCTTGGTAATCAGCACAGAAGGAGCTTTCAGATCAACAATCAAAGATGGCGTTTGCACTGGCGGCCAAGATGTTCTTAGGTGTATACAGCCGTATGTCACTGTTACACCCTACACTGTAAGAGGGGAGCATACGTGTGACATACAACATCTATAAAAACCTAAAGCTTTGGTATACTGGCTAGACGTTGGGCTATCCTTGGTATAGAATCCCTTTAGTAAATAATATTGCAGCAGTGATATGGAAGGACATCAGTCATGATGCTGGTGCTATTGCTGATAATATCCATCTTCTATTTTGCTTCCTTCATTAGACAAGCTGCTTTGCTCTGGTGCATCAACTGAACCCAGATGGTACATGGTGTTTTGCCACATGCTGTCTGCCTCCTTATGGTTTTGTATGCCATCTCCAAATTGTAGCTGGTGCTTCATAAGCTGGAATTTGCTGCACTTTTCATAATATTGTGGATTGATTGTTCTATTTTTGCAGGTGAGCATTCACTGTTCAACAGAAATAACTAATAGGGATATTTTACAAAAAAAACTCACCTATGGCTCAGTAACTGATGATCTGAGAACTTCCACTGGTGCAAACTAATGTTTATCTTGTTTATGATTGAGTTATTGTTTTATTTCACATAATTCTTCTGCCTTCTTGATTTTTTGTGAATTTTACTGAATGTTTGTTCAATTCCTTTTACTGCCACCCTGTCATTCTATATATATATTTTTTGATAAAAGCTAATTCATGGTTGAGCAGCTCTGAGATTAGTTGTAAGGAAATAAGCTGATCATCCTCAAACAGTAAAGGGTCCTTAATCTTGGTAGAGACTGAATATGCCTGACTGTGGATATTTGTTCAAATACTTTGGTGCCTGTAATTCCAGTTTTTGTCTTCTGCATATCCTTGATACTAAATTCTGCTGTTTCTTTATTAGATTGTTTCCATGTTTCTGTCAAATACACTGGAGATTGAGACAATGTGTGCACTGGATGCCTGTGCTTCTTGTCTTGTGGATATGAACTTTGTGCTTTGCATAGCAGCAGTGGCCATGAACAGCTCAGATCCCAGCATTTTGTGGTTTTGGGAGCTCTTTACTGAGTTGCTATTCCTTTTTTGTAGGATATTGGGCTTATTAATACTTTTGTTGCCATCAGCCACCAGTGTGCTTATTTTTTGGATTATTTATTTATTTTTTTTGCCAGGGTTACAAGACTTATTAAAGATCAGCACTTATATATAGCCACCATCTTGATTCTTCTGAAATCAATGACTTTGATTTTACATCAATATCAATACGGACTTGAGAACTGAAAATCCTCTTCTCTCTCTGGATCAACAGACATCCTGTTTCCCCTCAAACAAATTACTTTGATTTTATAGAAATATCAATATGAGCTTATGAAATGAAAATTCTTTAATTTAAAATTGGTATCATTTGTTGAACATATAACTTCTGCTATAGATACAGACCTGACAATTGTCACACATTTTTGGATATAGTAAAGACATTTATAACAACCCCATATATAGGTATACTAGTTAAGGCCATGTGTCTCAACTTTTTTGCTCAACAATTCCAGACAAAGCCAAAAATAATGGTGGTCAAAGGCCCAAAATCAGGGTAGTTTTTTACATATTACTTTAATGCAATTAGAAAGTTAGTCGACTAGAAAATGTATTTTGATGCAAAACCTGTTAAAGAAATACGAATTCATAGGAATTAGTGACTAATTGTAATCCTCGATCTAACAGAAAAAAAAAACATATGAGGGTCAAGGCAAAAATATAAGTCAAAGTTAGGGATTGTTGAGAGGTATGGATAAGTTAAAGCAATTAGAATTAACTGCTATAAACTTAACTGGATTTAAAGCATATAACTTAATAGAACAGAGAAGGTTAGAATGTGAAATACTCTCAGACACAGCACAGTGCCAGAAGGCTTGGTTTTGGGCATTTAGTATTTGCTGTATTAATTTTACAGGCAAATGTAGATGACTACCAGAAGGAAAACTCTACAAAACTGATAACTGTATGGTGGTCATCATGTTTGCTTCTACCATAGCTACAGCTGTATTGCAGGAGGTGTAGACACTGTACACTTAGGGTGCTCTGAAAGCGCTCTCATATAAAGAAGTGCTGTAGCTACTCTTGGGGAAAATGTTGTGCATTTTGATTGCAAAATTGAAGGCCGTATAACTGAACTGGACACTGTATTAAGTGTACTAAACACTCTTATAATCATTAGTCTTACCTTTGATCAAAATGTCTCTATAGTCTTAGGATGAGGTTTGAGATAGAGCATCAGACTCTAAGAAGAATACAGGACAATTCAGAAAAATTCAAGCACCACTGTACAAGATACAGATTCAGCTAACTATAGAATACATACAGCTTTTGAAACTAAAGGAACACCTTGTACAACTGCAAAAAGTTATTTATTTAGGGAAAATAGCAGGTTTGGCCTTGTGTCGTAGAGGGTTGAAGTCCTGACTATGACCAAGATGACTTAACATTAATTAGTGGTTCAGCACTGGAAGGACCTAGGTCAAGAGCCTGATCATGTTCAAATGGTGCCCTATGCAGGGCAATGGACTACCGCCCCCTCAGACATACCAATATCTCATTACTTGCCTGTCTTTCCTCATTTACCATATAACATTATTCAAACCTGTCAGTGTCTATACTATTTATTTCATTCTTTACTTTTACAATGATCACAAAGATTTGGATTTAATTTAAAACAGCTATTGCAAATTTTACAGCAAAAACACTGACAGCCATTTGCTAAACAAAACAAAACAATTTCCTATTAAAAAATAGTCTTACCATGAGTAACAGTAAATAGCTCTTCCATTGAAACTCACATTTATTGAAAATGCATCTAACAGATCCATTAAACCACAAGACCTGTTGGGATTCATAATCAAGCAGTATACAGTGAAACACTAATTAGCTTCTATGTGAAAGGTGCAGGAATTCGAAAAACAAATGTACAATACATTTGCTAGCAGCTTGAGACACCCCACTGGATGCAAGTGTCCTTCTTCAGGGTCAGCCTAGAATCACTGTCTGGTGAAGTGACATGGTCAGAGTCCCACAAAAGACAAATGAAGGTTGACAAAATCAAGCCTTGCACTACAAAAGCAGCATTACTGTTCTATACTAACTGTTGTAGCCCAATACAATACATTTCATACCCATACTCCTGAAAAAAAAACAAGGCTAATAAAAATGTATTCAGTTAAAAAAATTAAAATGAAATTCTTAGACTTCATGCTGTCCAGTTTATTCACAGCCAAATAATACACTGTCAGCAGTCAACAAAACAAGGAAACTAAGTATCATTCTCAAAGAGCTTGGGTCATGTGATGATCTTCCTGTTCATTGCAATTAGTTTCTTCCTTTACATCATAACCAGTGTGGGTTACAGGAACCAGTATTTAAACACACACACATGCAAATGTCAATTACAGCCACTTGCATGGCTGTGCATCTCAGATATTAGCTTGAGAACAAGTGAATGTATGCCATTTATAAATAATGGGCCAGAAATGTAACTCAGTTAGCTGTTGTCAAAACCATAGAAAGGAACCCATTGCAACACTCCACCCTCTCAATTTCTTACCCTAATCAAAGACAAAGACAATAAAAGCAGGAATAAAGTTTAAATGTTTATTTTATATACTTAGAAAGTTGTTAGAATAAAAAGATTTGTGATAGCAAGCATTTTCTGAAAGATGCAAAGCCTAAAATTTATGCCTGTCATTATTTCATGACTACAATCCACAGCAATTTGCCAGAAATCAACACATTTTACAAGGAATGGTCAAAAATACCTTTCAAGTTATTTGCTCAGTAATTCTGGACAAAGATATAATTTTTAAATACTATTTTCTGTTTGCTAACCAGGTACATTCACTGTATAAAGTGTCCCTTCTCAGTGATGACTCAGGACTACTGTCTAAATGGGTTGCTCAAAGGCACACAGTAGGCAAATGGAGGTGGAAAGATTCAAATCCTGTAATTTTGACAGGTGGACGCAGTTCATTAATAGCTCAGATCTTGAGTACCAGATGACTCCTATTAACTTCAAATGCATTTCCTGAACAAAGGTCTCAAGACTATAAAGACTAGCATTATTGACTATCATCCTCAGTGATTTATCCCAAAATGAAGTTGTTATGAGAGTTCTGGCAGTTATTGCAGTAGATTGAGGCTCTATGCTCCTAATGACTTGCTTCTTGTAGTCAAGGGTGAATGACTTGATTCTTTGTAGCTCCATTTGCCTACTGTGTAACACTGAGCAAGTCACTTAACCACAGTGCTCCTGGGACTTGGTGAATGAAAACACATATTTTCTTAGGAATACTATGACTATCTATCATTCTGGAGGCAGAATGCATGTGTAATCCGGATGGCAGTAATCATCCTTAGTGGCAGGATTCATATACATAATTCAAAAAAGTAACCAGAGATTTGAATACTGATATGGAGCTTATAGCTTCTTGTATGATCTAGATATACACAGTTTCACAAAACACTTCTTTCTCGTATTGTTTATATTTAATTTTAGTAGCAACTTACCCAACTTGTTGCTAGCCTCTTGGGCTGTGGTACATACACATGTACGCACGTGCGCGCGCACACACACACACACCCACCCACACACACACACACACACACACACACACACACACACACACACATTTCTGAGATACACTTAATGCTGGTGAAACTCTTCATGTAGTCCTTAAATATGTTATAATCCTCTTCCCTTTCTTCAGACTCTCCTTATATAGTGCTCACTTGTAACAGGTGCTTCTATTCAGCACCCAGCTATACATGCCAACATATTAACCATTAATAATATAATGTTGTAAACTCTTCCATATCTCTCACTTTACTTCACTCTCTTAGATATAGTACTTCCTAAAACATATTCAATTCAAGAAATATATAATCCAGTTCATGGGCTTGTTTTTCATTCTCGCTTTTAGAAAAATGGTGAACAAATCAGTTATACCTCCCTGACATTATATCATATATACATAGGCAGCCTTTGTATTCTTTTAGACTTTGATTATTTTGTATAACCAGCAAATCAGGCCCCTGCCACGGTCAACTGTCCTGCCCAGCCCACCATTAGAGAACTAATAGTCAAGCTAGGCATTATCTATATTACTCATTCTATGTCAACTATAAATTTTAAATTGACATTATGACACACATTCTCAAATTACTTCAAAAAAGTCTACATCCAATACTACAATTCTACAATCTTCACTCAAGCAATTCTCTCTTTGTTCCCTTCTGAAAGCCGGAGAACTTCAACTTTCTGCACTCTTGTGTTGTCCTCTCCTATTAAACAAATCAAACAATAATTTGGGAAATGTGTCTTGCTATTACTATATCAATCAATGTTGATTTCCCTTATTTCTCCCCCATAACTATATTTTTATCACAACTACATCCATTTTTTCTGTTTCATCAATTTTTATTTGATCAACAATCCTTTTCCATTTATAATTAACAATGCTTACTCTTTTTAACATCCCCTTAGATTTAAAATTCATCTCTGTAAACATTCACTGTTTGCACATAACACAGCTGAAATAATAACATGAACTTATATTAATCTTACACAACATAGTTCTAATACTTGATAACTATACTGTAACATACTTTTGTGCTTCTTTGTCATATTAACCTTATCATAGGTTCATAGGTGTGTACTAGGCTAACGGCCCTGGAGCCTTTACAAGTCTAGCCCATAGATGTGCTCGGGCATATTGCCACCTGACATTAGTTCCCAGTGCATCTATCAAGTAGAGTGATCCCCGGGGTGAACTTTCTATTGCCCATCCACTCAACAAGACTTCTCTTGAAGAGGGCAATGAGGTGCTCTGCCTGACATGTATGGGAAGTCTATTCCAGAGCATGGGTATTCTCTGGGTTATGAACCTATCCCTCCAGCATCTTCTGTTGATTGTGGTAATGAGGTTGAGATCTCTGGACCGTGTGGTGCGGAGGGATTGGGATTTCTTTGAATACAGCATTTCTAACAGAGCTGGGTCAGACATGGCTTTGTAAGTCAAGCAGAGATCACCTCTTAGTAGACGATATGAGACAGAGAATAGCTGGAGTTTTTTGAGTCTGTCCATGTAGGACATGTGTTTAAGGCCTAGGATCCTCTTTGTGAGGTATTTTTGTGGCCTTTCCAGCTGTTGCATGTGTCTAGTGAGGTGCATGCCAAATGGGGCATTATACTCAATGACTGGCCTAATCAGGGAAGAATAGAGAAAGATGATGACCTCTTTCTTCCTGGATGCAAAACCCTTGGTAATGAGATGTGTCACATAGAAGGACTTTCTGACCACAGTGGCAATGTGGTGGTTGAAGGAGAGGTTGTTGTCAACCTGTGTCCCCAGATCTCTTATAACTCCTTCAATGTTCAGTGGACTCCCATCGATGTGATAATTAGTGGGAACTGAGTTTCTCCCAAAGGGGATGATGACGCATTTTTCTGGCATTAAGCTTAAGGTCATGGTTTCAACATGAGTCACTGGTCTCAGTGAGGCCTTTCTGTAGGATGTCTGCATCACTTGGGGAGTTAATAATGGCTGAAAGTGCAATAACCAGAGATGGCAAACAAAAGGCAAATGACAAAGTGATTCACTCTGTAGCTTTTACTAAGATAAAATAAAATGAAATAAAATAACACTCAATAAACATGAAGTGCTTTTCGTCTTGTGAAATACAAAGACTTCTTCAGATGTAATAAAAACTGTCTTAAAACATTTTAAATAGTAATAGTAACTTATCATGTGATCCCAATCCACCCAGTATTAACAAAGTAACAATTTGTATGGGTTTTTTGTACTGATCTACACTTAAAGGTACAAGCCCTCTTTACTTTGGTATTGTTACTACTTTCAAAAATAAAAGTGGTAAAAAAATGTGTGCTCTAACCACTAAACATACTGTTTGTACAGTAACCAGTGGATGGCCATTAATAACTTCTACTTACTCTAAGTCATGTTAAAACAAATGACAAAAAACATATATCAAAAAACATATTATTTACAATATAAAATGACATTAGACTCTACTTTAATATGAGTCATCTGACTAGTAACCTCATTGTTCTCCCCACTTAATCACACCTCTTGTATAATTAATACTTATTTACCTGTCCAAGGTTTTAAGTTTTAGGATACTAGAAATGGTACACATTTCATTCAATCCTGGATAGTTATATGCATTCATTAAAATCTGCCAATATAACTCTCTTACTTCTAATAGTAGTGTACCAGGACCCCCCCACTTGGGTCATGTGGTATTTGATCAATGACCATATAACCAAAATTATGCGTACTGTGATCGTTTACATGTTTGGCCAGTGCATTGTTAAAGTTTACTCTTACTTATAGCATACTGATGTTCATAAATGCGTTCCCTGAATTTATGTTCAGTTTTACCGATCTAGTAAACTGGACAAATTTTACACCTAGCCAAGTACACTATCATCTTGGAATTACAATCAAATCTAGAGTTGACTTTGTATCTGATGTTTCTTATAGTGAAATTGTTTGCTGTGTCCACCACTTTACCCTGTGAACACATACCACACCTGTACATACCTACATTCCTTGAACAATCCCTCAGTTTATTTTCCAATAGATTTTTCAATTACAAGGTAACTTCCCTCACACACAGAATGACATTGAGGATAGAGAACAGACTTCATCTAATACAACCAACAACACCAACTTCCACTTAAGTTTGGTTACTACATTTTCCTGTGAAACAAATGGTTTCTTAAGTGTAATAAGGAAGAATTGGGAGTTAATAAACAACAATTCATCACTCAGTGAGATTCTAGGTGTATATCCTAGAATTGTGTATAGGAAAGGATCAAATTTGAAAAATCTATTGAAAAACAAATTGAGGGATTGTTCAAGAAATGTAGGAATGTAAAGGTGTGGTATGTGTTCACAGTCTAAAGTGGTGGACTCAAAAAACAATTTCACTATAAGGAACATCAGATACAAAGTCAACTCTAGATTTGATTGTAATTCCAAGATGATAGTGTACTTGGCTAGGTGTAAAGTTTGTCCAGTTTACTATATCGGGAAAACTAAATTCAGGGAATGCATTTATGAACATCAGTATGCTATAAGTAAGAGTAAATTTGACAATGCACTGGCCAAACATGTAAACAATCACATTACGCATAATTTTGGTTATATGGTCATTGATCAAATACCACATGACCCAAGAGGGGGTCCTGGTGCACTACTATTAGAAGTAAGAGAGTTATATTGGCAGATTTTAATGAATGCATATAACTATCCAGGATTGAATGAAATGTCTACCATTTCTAGTATCCTAAAACTTAAAACCTTGGGCAGGTAAATAATTATTAATTATACAAGAGGTGTGATTAAGTGGGGAGAACAATGAGGTTACCAGTTAGATGGCTCATATTAAAGTAGAGCCTAATGTCATGTTATATTGTAAATAATATGTTTTTTGATATGTTTTTTGGCATTTGTTTTAACATGACCCAGAGTAAGTAGAAGTTATTAGTGGGCATCCACTGGTTAATGTACAAACAGTATGTTTAGTGGTTAGAGCACACATTTTTTTACCACTTTTATTTTTGAAAGTAGTAACAATACCAAAGAAAAGAGGGCTTGTACCTTTAAGTGTAGATCAGTACAAAACACCCGTACAAATTGTTACTTTGTTAATACTGGGTGGATTGGGATCACACGATAAGTTACTATTTAAAATGTTTTAAGACAGTTTTTATTACATCTGAAGAAGTCTTTGTATTTCACAAGACAAAAAGCGCTTCATGTTTATTGAGTGTTATTTTATTTCATTTTATTTTATCTTAGTAAAATCTATGGAGTGAATCGCTTTGTCGTTTGTCTTTTGTTCGCCATCTCTGGTTATTGCACTTTCAGGAGTTGGTTCGTTTGTGAATTTTTGGAGTTAATAATGACTCCCAGCTTGCAGTCTTCTGTGAACTTGATCAGCCAGAGTCCCTCCATGTTGGCCTGGACTTCTGAGAAGTAGATGCTAAACAGGAGAGGATCCAGAACCGGTCCGTGTGGGACTCCTCTCATGACTGGTTGGCAGTCTGACTTGGAGTCCACTACTTTCACACTGTGGGTTCTATCTGTGAGCCAATTTGCAACCCACCTATTGCTGTAGGGGTTGATGCCTAGTTTGGTGAGTTTATAAATAATTCCTGAGTGGGGAATGGTATCAAAGGCCTTGACCAGATCGAGGTAGGCTGTATGAACTGCCTTGCCCTCATCCACAGGTCTGGTGACTGATTCAAAGAAGTCAACCAGGTTGAGAAGGCATGATCTACCTTTCACAAAACCAAATTGTGTGGGATCTGGAGTTTGGAGATTACCCTATATCCTTGTTAATTAGGTCCATGATAATGTGCTCCATAGCCTTACATATCAGACTCATCAGGCTAATGGGGTGATAATTCCCAGGGTCTGTAGTTGCTCCCCCTTTATGGAGAGGGATAACTGTAGCGGTGCGCCATTTGGCAGGGACAAAGCCTGAGGTGAGGCTGTGATTGAACAGAGCACACAGATATGGTGAAAGTTCACTTTGTAATTCATGCAGAACACAGCCAGGGATATTGTCAGGTCCCATGGAAGTTGTATTCTTGGCATTGGACAATGCAGCTTTAACCTGTGCTGCAGTAATACTGGGTGCCTGGCATTCCTCCGGTGTTGTGATTGGTCCTTTAGGGAGGGAAATAGGGGTAAAGTTGTCACTGAATCTGTTGGCCAGTATGCTGGCAATATCTGTTGGCTCAGTATAGAAGGTACAATTGTGCAGAAACTCAGAGCAAACATGGTTATTGCTGTGGAGATTCTTGATATCACTATAGAAGGCTCTGTGGTTGTTTTTAGTGTCTGCTGCAATTCTGCCTTCATAGCTGGCTTTAGAGGTTTTGATGAGGGATCTCAACTTTTTGCTGAGGCTAATAAGGGAGTTTTTCCAGTCTTGGGACTTCACCTTTTACTGCAACAGTTTCTTTTTTCTGTTGTAGAGTTTATTAATGGCAGGGGACCACCAGATTAGCTTCCTTTTTGTTTAAGGAGAGTGTCTTGGTTCTGTTGGGTATGGCAGGACTGGTATATGATTCGGCAGACATGCATCTATTTTCCATTGGCATGGGTGCTGTGAAGTTAGCCACCTCTTTTTAGGAGCCCAAAGTCAGCTTTGGAGAAGTTTTCATGGTGGTTACCTTTGCTGGGGGTGTGGGTGAGATGTGGATTTCCATGGTGATTAGTTTATGCTTGGATCTAACCAGGAAGGAATTGACTATTGGTGTAGAGCAATGGTTGCTCATGTTAGTAATAACTAGGTCAAGGATGCTGCTTCCTCTAGTGGGGGTAAGAATGAGCTAGTCCAGGGCAGAGGAACTGATGAATTCCAGGATGCATTGGGCCAGTGCATTGGTGCATGAGTAGTTTTCCCAGTTGATGGAGGGGTAGATGAAGTCACCCAGTATGAGAGTGTTGGGTTGGACCATAATAGCTTACAGGGTGCATAGGAATGTGGAGTGAGAGTCTTGGGACATGGTTGGGGCATATGGCAGGGTACGACCTCAATCGCCATCTTACCCAATGTTAGTAGTACCTGAAGTATCTCCAATGCGTTATGCTTGGCTTCTAGTCTGGGGGTATGCATATCCTTTATGAATATGGAGACACCACCACCTTTGAAGCTTCGGTCCATGTTCTGGGGCCAAAAGGTGTGGAATGAGTTATAGCCTGGCAGCATAGGAGTGCCTTCTGCTGCTTTAAACCAGGTCTCACTTACAGCACAAATGTTAATGTTCTCCATTTTGAGGAGTGCTTTGAGCAAGTGCATCTTGAGATTTAGACTTCTAGATTGGAGCAACATGACCCTCAGATTGCATTTATTTATAGCTGTTACAGTGGTAATTTGGTCTTTGTAACTTCACCTAAAAAAGGCACTATAGGGGTGGCAAGAGCCTTAGCCAGTATCTGGAAACCCAGGGGTGACAGATACAGGCCATTTCTGGCAAAGCATTGAGGTCTATCAATCATGACACCATAAACTTAGCCAATTGTTGAAGTCAATCATTTTCTGCTTGTACTGTGGTATCATTCTGGGTGATGGTAGGATGCTGCTCAGGGCTAGGGTCATATCTGCCTGGGCCACATAATCCAAGAGCTCCTCCATGTCTCTTTTCATGTAGTCCAGGGAGGTGTGTCTCAGGTCATTCACACCGACATGGACAGTGACAGAGTCATGCTTGTACTTGTTGTGTAGTGATCTGAGTGCATGTGCTATGTGTTAGATTCTGCCACCCGATAGACAGCTGACTGTTACCTTTTCCTTATTCAACCTAGTGAGTGGGCATCAGTGTGCCTCACTACTGAGCACCTATGGTTAGTGTATTAGGCAAGCTGTTTTACCTCAGGGGCTTTGGTTGAGGGGCACACTGTGTAGGTGAGCCATGTGTCTTGTGGTTTGTGGTGGTCGAATGCATTTCTGCCTTGGAGGTCTCTGCTGTTTGGGTAGAATTCTATTGAGAGCCTAAGCGAAGGTAAGTGTGTGGTTTGTGTTTTTATGTGAGAGCTGTGATGGTGGGTGTTCCGGAGGGCTATGTGTTGCATGTGGTGTGATGCAGGTGTTGGCCTTCTCCTCTTGACCAGCTATTCCAGTCTTGGCTTGAGAGTGTATGGCTTCATGGCTTCAAATTTGTATATATAAGTGCATCTCTCACAAGTCTGAGTGTTGGGAGGTAAGAGGAGAGGGTTGTTTGGTTACATGAGGCAGTTGCTACGCTGCCTCAGAATGCCCAAGTTCACCAGGTTAATAGGAGAAAGCACAGGGGACTGACTTTTAGACATGCCAGGGGGGATGGTCATTATTACTAAGTACTGGAGCCGTTTCCTTATATATTCCTTTTATAGGAAAAATGTCACTCAAGGTGTCTGAGTTTGTACAGAATACTGCCAAACACTTGAGGGGAAACTAATACATAGACCCTGAAAATTTAAAGATGATGTATTTATGCAGATAGAAAGAAATCAAGCAGTACTTACTGAAAAATAAGGAATTAGCTTGTCAAGAATAATGAAAAGAGGGGAGTCACATGAATGCTTACTACCTGACTACTACTAATCTCAGCACAGCTTCACTCTGTTGGGATACAATACTTTGTTGTTTCTTCTCTCCCCAGAAGCAAAATATTAGCACCAATCCCAAGAAGAGAAGCAGGCCACAGCCTGTTTGGTGTTCCACAGTCTTGTCCCAGATGATGCAAGGGTCCGCAGGCTTGTAGCCTTTTTCTGGCAGATGCCTTGAATAGCAACCAGACCAATCAGGTATAGTTTCATAGTTTCATAGTATAGTACTAGGCTATCTGCCCTGGGACATTTGTAAGCCTAGCCATAGTGATGTGGCTTTTGCCACCCCATGAAATGGTACAAAAATGTACAGAATAAATCTAGAATATTGTGCCTCTGTCTAGTAGTGACACAGTGAAGGTCCCCTTAAATAATAGAATTAGTTTACTGTGCCCCTGTCTAGCAGTGACACAGATGTGACCCCTGGGGTAAACTTACGATGTCCCATCCACTCATCAAGATTTCTCTTGAAGAGAGTCAGTGAGGGACTCTGCCTAATATGAACTGGGATCCTGTTCCAAAGCATGGGAAGCCTCTGGGTTATGAATCTATCCCTCCAGCATGTCCTATTCATACTTGTGCCGAGGTTTAAGTCTTTAGCTCTCGTGGTCCAGATGGATTTGGATTTTTTGAGGTGCAGCATGTCCATCAGATCCTGATTGGACATGGCCTTGTACGTCAGGCAGAGATCACCTCTGAGCAGGCGATATGCTACTGAATAAAGCTGAAGTTTCTTTAGTCTGGCAGAAGAAGACATATGTTGGAGACCCTTGATCCTTTTGGTGAGGTACTTTTGTGGTCTCTCCAGCTGTTGCAAGTGCCGGGTGAGGTACATACCAAATGGGGCATTGTACTCAATCATGGGTCTGATGAGGGAGGAATATAGGGGTACAATGACATCCTTGGATCTGGATGTGAAACCCTTCATGATGAGGTGTGCAAGGTAGAATGTTTTTCTAACCACTTTGGCAACGTGGGTGTCAAATGAGAGGTCGCTGTCTACTTGGGTCCCTAGGTCTCTGATTACTTTTTCCATACTCAGTGGGTTGCTGTCTATGTGATAATTTGTGGGTACTTTGTTTTTTCCAAAAGGGATGACTATACATTTTTTGGCATTTAGTTTAAGGCCGTGACTACGGCACCAGTTGTCTGTTTCAGTGAGGCCTTTTTGTAGGATGTATGTATCTGCTGGTGTATTGACTATGGCGCCTAGTTTGCAGTCATCTGCGAACTTTGTCAGCCACAGCTCTCCCATGTTTGCTTTAACATCTGAGAAATAAATGCCGAACAAGAGGGGTCCTAGGACAGATCCCTGTGGGACACCACTTGTGACTGGCTTTGAGTCTGACATTGCTCCAGTGATTTTAACTTTATGGGTTCTGTCCTTTAGCCAGTTTGCAACCCATCTAGTGACATAAGGGTTTACTTTTAAGCTGTTTAGCTTATCTATGATGCCTGAGTTGGGTATTGTGTCGAAGGCCTTAGCCAAGTCCAGGTATGCTGTATGGACTGCTTTGCCCTCATCAATGGCTCTAGTGACTGTTTCGAAAAGTCAACCAGGTTTAAAAGGCAGGATCTGCCCTTTACAAAGCCGAACTGGGTGGGGTCAAGCGTCTGTAGATCCCCTATGTCTCCGTTTATGAGTTCCATAATGATTCTTTCCATAGCTTTGCAGACCAGGCTAGTCAAGCTTATGGAGCGGTAGTTTCCAGGGTCTGTAGAGGCACCCCCTTGTGGAGTGGGACCACTGTTGCTGTACGCCAGTGTTCAGGTACATATCCCGAAGTAAGGCTAAGGTTAAATAGCATTTTTATGTGTGGGTTTAGCTCCTCTTGGAGTTCACGTAACACACACCCCAGGATACCGTCAGGTCCCATTGATGCTGTGTTTTTTGCTTTGTTTAGGGTGGTTCTCACTTGGACATCTGAGATGACAGGGAGATTACATTCAGCTGGGATAAGTATTTCTTCTTTTGGGGGTGAAGGAGGCGAGAAATTTGCACTGAACCTGTCAGCCAGAATGTTAGCAATATCTGTGGGTTCGGTGTATTTTTTGTTGTTGTGAACCAACTCTGAGCATACCTGAGGGTTTCAGCCCAGGTTTCTAACATAGCTGAAGAAGGCTTTGTGGTTATCTTTAGTGTCCTTAGCGATTTTTCTCTCAAAGTTTGCCTTGGATGTTTTTATGAGAGAACGTAGTTTTCTGCTAATGTTGATCAGAGATGTCTTCCCTTCATGGGATTTCGCTCTGACGTGCAGTAGTTTCCTTCTTTTGTTATACAATTTGTTTATGGCTGAGGTCCACCAGACAGGACGCTTACATTTGGTGGAGAGGGACTTGGATTTGTTTGGGATTGCATGATCCATGCATTCTTGGAGATGTCCATAGAAAGCATTTGCGAAGGATTCGGCATTGTGGGATGTGGTATCCACTGGCACTGTGGGCTTAAAGGATACCATCTCAGTCTTAAGAAGAGTGAAGTCTGCTTTTGAGAAGTTTTTCACTGTGGTCTTTTGTGCTGGGGTGGAGGTGGGATATGTATATCCAGGGTGATTAGTTTGTGGTCAGATCTCACTAGTGAGGGGTATACTTGCGGTGTGGAGCATTTTGTCCCCATGTTTGTGATGATCGGGTCTAGTATATTATCTCCCCTAGTGGGAGAGGTGACTAGTTGTTCCAGTGCATTTGAATTTATGAATTCCAGGAACCTTTGGGCTAGGGTATTAGGGCTAGAATAATGTACCCAATCTATGTTTGGGTAGTTGAAGTCTCCCAGTATGATGGTATTTTGTGATACATTCATATCCTCCAATGTCTTCAGGAAGGCTGAGTGGGTTCTTGAGATTGGGAGGGTGGTCTGTAACATGCTACCAGTTGTATAGCAGTTTTGCCTATGGTTAGTTGCACCTGTATGGTCTCTGATGCTTCATGTGTTGCTACTAACCTGGAGGTGTGGGTGTCCTTTATGAATATGGACACTCCCCCTCCCTTTGTGGTTTGGCCCGGGTTTTGGGGCCGAAAAGCATGATACGAGGTATAGCCTGGTAGCGCTGGGGTGCTCTCAGGAGCCTTGAACCAGGTTTCAGTTACTGCATCAAGTGCCTGCATCTTGAGATTTAGACTTCTGGTATTGAGCAGTATTACCCTTAGTTTTTTTCCATTTTTGTTTTCTAAGGAGGTGGGTTTGTCTTTTGAGCCTTGCCTAAAAAAGGCACTATGGGGGTGGCAAGAGCCTTAGCCAATATCCGTAAGCCCAGTGGTGACAGGTGTGAGCCATCCCTTGCGAAGCAGCATGGCTTGTCCAACATATCATCCCAGGCAGACAGACATTGGACCCCCTTAGAATGACACCAGTACTTGAGCCAATTGTTAAAGCTGATCATCTTGTCTTTGTATTGTGGTATCATTCTTGGTGAGGGCAAGATGCTGCTCAAGGTCAGGGTCATACCAGCCTGGGCTACGTAATCGGAGAGCTCCTCTATGTCTCTTTTCATGTAGTTCAGGGAGGTACGTCTCAGGTCATTCACACCAGCATGGACAATGACAGAGTCATATTTGTACTTGCTTTGGAGTGACCTGAGTGCGTGTGTTATGTGGCGGATCCTAGCTCCGGACAGACAGCTCACAGTCACCTTCTCCTTGTTCAGCCTGGTCGGGGGGACATCAGTGTGTCTGACTATGGAGTCACCTATTACTAGTGTATCAGGCAAGGTGTTTGGCCTTAAGGGCTGCGATTGGTTGACACACTGATTTATTGAAGTATGTGTTGCATGTGTTTTGTTTTGAGGTGGTGGATTTTTGGATGTCTGCTTTGGGAGCCTCTGTTGTTTTGGTAAGTTTTTTATTAGAGCCTCCGAGTATGTCTTTGTGTTTTTATGTGTTTGGTTTGCAGTTGTGGTAGGTCTATGTGGGACTGGGATTGTTGTGTGTGTGGTTGCCATCTCCTCCTGTCTGGTCATGCCAGCCCTGAGTTGAGAGAGTTCAGCCTCCAGTTTGGCTATATAGTTGCATCTCTCACATGTATTTGTGTTTGTTGGGAGGAGGAGAGGGTTGTCTGTGTACATGAGACAATTGTAGCATTGTCTCAAGATGCCCAGATTGACCAGCTGAACTGGAGACGCCAGTAATCTACCACTCGACATGCTAGAACAGTATAAGGGAGTGGTATACCTTTAAGGGAAGTGGGTATTCACAGGGGTGGTAAGTAGATGTAGTGCTTTACTTAACGAGAGTGCTTACTTAGTAGATAAGTATTGAGAACAAGTGCTAGGCTTATAATACAGTGAGTAGTCTGGTTATACTAAGAGTAGAGCTTCCTTAAGGGAAAATTTGAGGAACAGACTTGGCGGAGCCAGAAAAAGTTTAACCGGCACTGCGCTTATGCGTCTGACCGCAAAGCCGCAAGCGGATTTTAAACAGTGAACTACAACAGAGCTGGAATTGGTCCCAAACAACCAATTACTACAGCTTCTTGTGCTGAGGTCACTTCCCCCAAGGACAGGTAGGCTGCTCAGGGCTCGCCACTCCCACTGGTGAGCAAAGAAACTTCCTTCCATCCAAGTAAGGTAATGGACAACACAGGAACTACACCACAGCCCAGAATACAGCAATGCCTGTAAACTGGTCTAAACTAGTCAAGGAAGGCGGGAAAACAAGGATTATTTTTTTTGTTTTTTTTGGTAAAAACATACAGAAAATGCAGTGACAGTGATAAATTAGTTACACAGGCTAGCACACTTTAGTGGGCAGCCTCCACAGTTAAATTAAACAAACAAACAAGCAAACTTTCGATCAAATTCGACTAAAATGTAACTTTAAGTGCAGATTTTAAAATAATGCAGCAATCAGTTAAAAACAGTTCAGGCTAGTTCAAGGTAAGCTACAGAAGCTATTTCAAGTGAAAAAAAGCAAAGATACTTAAATCCAGAAGGTAGTCGCTTTTCTGAGTTTCCTGCTGCGTGGAGCTTGTCTGAGCAGTATAGCCAGAAAAAAACACCCAGAGGCAGATTATAAACAGTGAACTACAAAAGAGCTGGAAATGGTCCCAAACAACCAATTACTACAGCTTCTTGTGCTGAGGTCACTTCCCCCAAGGACAAGTAGGCTGCTCAAGGCTCCCCACTCCCACTGGTGAGCAAAGAAACTTCCTTCTATCCAAGTAAGGTAATGGACAACACAGGAACTACACCACAGCCCAGAATACAGCAATGCCTGGAAACTGGTCTAAACTAGTCGAGGAAGGCGAGAAAGCAAGGATTATTTTTTTGTTTTTTTGGTAGAAACACACAGAAAATGCAGAAACAGTGATAAATTAGTTACACAGGCTAGCACACTTTAGTGGGCAGCCTCCACAGTTAAATTAAACAAACAAACAAGCAAACTTTCGATCAAATTTGACTAAAATGTAAGGTATGTTAAGCACAGACACTAACTCTCCAACCAGAAAGAGTCAGGAATCAATGTACTCTGCTCCTACTCTCACCAGGATCAGAATATAAGCACAGACTCCAAGCTGTCACCTATAAAGCAGTTATTAAGCTTTCTAATGATCAGCAGTCTCCAGGAAATAATGTAACTACACTCCTTCTCTCACCAGGAGAAAACAGAAGCACTAATCCCAAGATGACTACTGAGAGGCAGAATGTGGGTTTGCCAGTAACTGGTGGTCTTGCAATAGATGCTTAAGGTAAGATGAAAAAAAATGATTTATCCTAAACACTGCAGTGTGCACTAGAGGAACTGGATGTGAAAGTAGGTAACTTATGTTTTACCTGTCTAAAATGTTAAGTTTTAGTGGAGAGTCACTATGTTTAATACAGCAGGATAGATTGAAAGGGGGTGGTGACTTTTGTATTCTGGTACTATGGAATACAGTGGGATGGCCAATAAATTTAAATAGTTAAAGGGGAATGATTTCACAAAATGATAATTTTCTGCTTTCTCACATCGGGCAGTAAAAGCAATGAGGAAGTGAGATATATGGTCAAATTAACATAAGGGGCAGGCAACTAGAAAGACCGTGGTGTTTAAGAACACAACAGTAAGTAGGTGGGAGGGTGAGAAATTTCTACCTGACTCACAAGATATTCATAATTAATAACTGTTTATTAGGACCCACAATTCGTGCATATTTGCATAATCCCAGAGCTGCTTGCAAGTTTCATATAGTCCATATGAAAGGGGAATTGAAATAATAAAATCAAAGAACTATAGTGTGTCTCATCAAACCTATAGCTATAACAGTCCTAATTCAATAGTTATGAACAGCTGAAAGCATAATATTTTATTTATACATTTATTTCCCAGAGTGGTACACTGATCACATGCAACCATTTGCAGGTACTGCCTAGGTGAAATAATTCATGAAGATGTGAAAAAAAAAAATATATATATATATATATATATATATATGAATCTCCATGATCTGACAAACTTTGCTACTATTTATAAGTCATACTCGAACACAGTTTGTTTATCAAACAAACTGTGACTAGAACATAAATAAGTACATAGTAAAACTCGTCAGATAATATCCTTGTTCTGCATTATTACTATTTGTGGTTACATTAATGATCCAATTTAAACAATTCAAGAATAATCACTTTGAGCAACCAGCCAAGAGTACCCATCAAGTAAATTAGTTTTTGAATGAAAAAATTAGCTGTCCTTGTATTTGACATCTTAACTGTTAACAAAAATTCTGGAGAGCTCTCTTTAAAAATAATGCACTCTTTGTTTAAAAAGCACAGTCCATTAATTCTAGTGAATAGACATGCTGATAATTATTATAACCCTTCAGTTAAACGCAATTACATACAAACTCTGTACCGTATACTCATCCAAAACTTTGTTGTAATATGCATTTTATCATTACATACATTGGTAGACAGGTAAATTTCTTCTGCCATCAAATCTTTGTCCATTTGTCTTGTTCCAAAACATTCTGCTCTTCCATCCAGCTCCTGCTGTTCCTCTCATTTCGCCATCTCAGCTGGAGTTTTTTGAGACCGTCTGCATAGGGCACCTGCTTGAGGCCAGTAGTCCTCTTTGTTTGTTGTAGATGTCTTGTGGGATACATACCAAAAGGGGCATTGTACTCTATAATGGGTCTAATGAGTGACGAGTAGAGGGGGACAATGACCTCTTTTTTCCTGGATGAGAAACCTTTTGTGATGCATTGTGCCATGTAGAAGGATTTCCTGACTACTGTGGAGATGTGATTATCAAAGGAGAGACTACTGTCCACCTGTGTCCCAAGGTGTCTTATCACACTTTCGGTGTTAAGTAGACTACCACCTATGCGGTAGCTCATGGGTACAGATTTTTTACCAAAGGGGATGACAATGCACTTTTTGACATTGAGCTTGAGGCCATGGCTTTGACACCAGGCATCTATCTCAGTGAGACCCTTTTGTAGGATGTCCACATCTTTAGGAGTTTCAGTTATGGCTCCTAGTTTGCAGTCTTCTGCGAACTTCATTAGTCAAAGACCTTCTGTGTTAGCCTATACTTCAGAAAAGTAGATACCAAACAGGAGAGGACCCAGGACTGAGCCCTGTGGTACTACACTTGTCACTGGTCTGAAGTCGGATTTGGAGTCTGCTACTTTCACAGTGTGGGTTCTGTCAGTGAGCCAGTTGGCAACCCATCTTGTGACATAGGAATTTATACATAATTTAGTGAGTTTATCTATAATTCCAGAGTGGAGGATGGTATCAAAAGCCTTGGTGAGATCTAGATAGGCTGTGTGAACCACCTTACCCTTGCCTATGGCTTTGGTGACTGCTTCAAAGAAGTCAATCAGGTTTAGGAGACATGATCTGCCTTTTAAAAACCCGAACTGGTTGGGGTCCAGAGTTTGGAGATTACCAATGTCTTTGTTTATAGGTTCCATGATAATGCATTCCATGGCCTTGCAGACTAGGCTTGTTAGGCTAATGGGGCGGTAGTTCCCAGGTTCCATGGTGGCTCCCCCTTTGTGGAGTTGGATAACTGTCACTGTGTGCCATTCAGTGGGCACAAAGCCTGAGGTGAGGCTATGATTGAACATGGTGCTTAGGTGGGGTGCCAGTTCATTCTGTAGTTCATACAGAACACAGCCTGTGATGTTGTCAGGTCCCATGGATGCTGTGTTCTTGGCTTAGGAAAATGTGATTTTTACCTGTGCAGCCATGATTACAGGAACTTTGCATTATTCCGGTATAGAGATGGGCCCTTTAGGGTGTGAGTAGGCGGAGTAAAGTTAGCACTGAACCTATCTTCCAGGATGCTGGCAATATCAGTTGGTTCTATATATTTAGTGCCATTGTGCTGTAACTCAGAGCAGATCTGAGTGTTGCCATTGAGATTCTTCACATAGCTATATAATGCTTTGTGGTTGTCTTTAGAAGCAAGGCGATTTTGTTTTCATAACTAGCTTTGGAGGATTTTATGAGGGATCTCAGCTTCTTCCTGAGGCTGACCAGGGAGTTCTTCCACTCATGGGATTTTACTCTTTTTTGCAACAGTTTCTTTCTTCTGTTGTAGAGTTTGTTTATGGCAGGGGACTACCAGATTGGCTTCCTTTTTTTGGAGGATAGCATCTTGGTTCTGTTAGGGATAGCATGATCCATGCACTCGTGTAAGTGCTTATAAAGTGCATTTGTGTAGGATTCAGCAGTCATACCTCTATTGTCTGTCTGCATGGGTGTCATGAAGTTTGCCACTTCTGTTTTAAGAAGCGTGAAATTGGCTTTGGAGAAATTTTTTATGGTGGTTTCCCTAATGGGGGGGAGGGGGGATGTGGATGTCCAGGCTGATTAGCTTGTGGTCGGATCTGACCAACGAGGAATTGACCTCTGGTGTGGAACACTGGTCACCCATGTTGGTAATGATGAGGTCTAGGATATTGCTGCCCCTGGTGGGGGTGTGGATAAGTTGATCCAAGGCATTGGAATTTATGAATTCCAGAAAACGTTGAGCAAAAGAGTTGCTACATGAGTAGTTTTCCCAGTTAATGATGGAGTAGTTGAAATCACCCACTATTAGGGTGTTGGGTTGTATCCTAATATTTTCCAGTGCATCATGAAATGAGAAGTGGAAATCCTGGGGCATAGTGGGGGATCTGTAGCAAGTTACAATTTGGATTGCGGTCTTGCCCAGAGTTAGTTGCACTTGGATAATCTCAGATGCATTCTGCTGAGCAACTAGCCTGGAAGTGTGGATATCCTTAATGAATATGGACACACCTCCACCTTTAGAGTATCGGTCCAGGTTAGGTGGCCGAAAAGTGTGGTATGAATTATAGCCTGGTAATGCAGGGGTGCTCTCTGGAGCCTTGAACCAGGTCTTTGTCACTGCACAGATGTTGATGTTCTCCATTTTAAGGAGTGCCTCAAGTGAATGCATTTTGAGGTTTAGATTTCTAGCACTGAGTAGCATTACCCTCATATTTTGCTTGCTTGTACCTGTTACAGTGGTGAATTTGTCATTTGAACCTTGCCTAAAAAAGGCACTATAGGGGGTGGTAAGAGCCTTAGCCAGTATCTGGAATCCCAAGGGTGACAGGTGCAGGCCATCTCTGACAAAGCATTGTGGTCTGTTGATCATGTCATCCCAGGCAGACAGATACTGGATCCCCTTAGAATGACACCAGAAGCTTAGCCAATTGTTGAAGTCAATCATTTTGTCCTTGTACTGTGGTATCATTCTGGGTGATGGCAGGATGCTACTCAGGGCTAGGGTCATACCTGCCTGGGCTACAAGATCAGAGAGTTCCTCCATGTCTCTTTTCATGTAGTCCAGGGAGGTACGTCTCAGGTCATTCACACCAACATGGACAATGACAGAGTCATATTTGCACTTGTTGTGGAGTGATCTGAGTGTGTGGGTTATGTGGCGGATCCTGGCACCCGACAGGCAGCTGACAGTATCTTTCTCCTTGTTTAGCCTGGTGAGCAGAACATCAGTGTGCCTGACTATAGAGTCACGTATGACTAGAGGGTAACTTCTTTTAACTTAACTTTAGTTTCAATGACTTTTGTAAATATCAAGATACCTTCTAAGAACATACTTCAACACAACTAGAAAAGACAATTTATATTTTAACCCATGTCTCTTACACACACTGATACTGTTCATTAACAGCCTCTTCTATTGAAAAGTTACATCTGAAAAATCATACTCCACAAATACCACATTATGTTACTGTGAATTCAATTCCTGATTGCCATAACTGTTGCAGTCCTTGCTCTCTCTTTTATGAAGACACAGAGTGCACTAAAAACACCATAGGTTTACCTCTCTGATACTGGCACTATCAACCTGATCATCTTTTCACTCCTAAAAGATTATTTGTAAAGCCTGTACATAATGCTAACTTGTTTTTCACAAAGTCTGTTAAATTTTATCTACCATCTCCTTGCAACATACAAATCAATTTCATGTTCTTTGTGCCTCACCCCCCCCACCACCACTGTAACCAACTTTTACAGCAGATATTAAATGTCACCTCCAAAATTATCCATCTTATTTTGCACTTCCCTTGCTGTGTGTTGAACGTTCATCTGGTAAAATGTTGATCATGCAAAAAGCTCAGTATTGTCAACTTCAAACTGTTCCAATCTCTACCCAAGAAATGAAATGTGTGCATCAATACAAACTTCACCTCTTCCATACTTTTTTATCTTCTTGATATTCAGACAAATTATCCTTTACTGACCACAGTACTGCTGTGAAGACTGGTCATTTTCCTGAGTACCATTGACATGCATCTCTTCTTCACTTCAGTACCTGATCTATTAACTAACAGCTCCATCTTTTCAGCCATTATAGCCACCCTACACCTTTTGCTATCTCTGTCACTGACATTCATACTGAATTTCATTCTTAACCACCAAAAAATATAACTTTAATTTACCCCATGACAGAGAGCAAACAACTTTTTTCAAACAACTTAGGATTTTCTACTTTTAAGGATCATGGCTATCAAGTTTTCAGAAGATCAATGATGACTGGTATGATATTCTACTTTAAGGGCACTTTAACCTTTGTTGAAAATGTGAGCCCAAAAGTTGAGAAACAGCCAGTTTATGGACAAATCTTCTGTTGCAGATCAAGTAACACAGAAGCAGAAGAGTGCAAGGAGCTACACTGCAGGCAGAAGAGTGCAAGAAGCTACACTGCAGGCAGAAGAGTGCAAGAAGCTACACTGCAGGCAGAAGAGTGCAAGGAGCTACACTGCAGGCAGAAGAGTGCAAGGAGCTACACTGCAGGCAGAAGAGTGCAAGGAGCTACACTGCAGTAATATGTTTCGGACATCCAAACAATATAAGTATATACTTTCTGCTAAAAGAAAAAGATGGCTGTTAATATTTGGATGGCACGTATGTTTGGAAAGTGTGTGGGGGGGCCTATAAATCTGTGGTGGGATGGTTCGTAGGTTCACTTATGAAGCTTGTAACCTTTTGACCTTCAAAAGGCTTGATTGCTATAACCTTATCTTAACAGTATATGACAGCATATCAAGCCATTTTGGTCGACTCAGGACTCAAAGCACAGTTTGTAAAATCTCAATCTGTTGACCATGTGGAAGTGGGAGAATAAGACTTGTTCCCTCTACAGCAACTATGTCAATGCCTGTTGTGGTGTTTCAGTGGTCTATGACTCAATAGAAGCGATGGAGAAACTGTTAGTTCACTTATGTAGGACTCAGCTAATGCTGGTGTGTGTGTGTGTGTGTGCGCGTGTGTGTGTGTGTGTGTGTGTGTGTGTGTGTGTGTGTGTTTGTGTGTGTGTGTGTGTGTGTGTGTGTGTGTGTGTGTGTGTGTGTAAATAATAAAATACAAGGGACTGTGCATGTTACAGATACATTTCAGATACTACTGCATGCCCAAAAGTGTTATGGATCTTTGAGGCCTAAGCCTGAAGGATGAATGCCTTACAATCTCTGAGTGTGTGGTAATATCTATATTATATGCAATCCCAAGTGCCTTATTGCACTTATTCTAAAATCAGCATATTTTTTAGCATTTTTAATTTAACGTTTAGCAATGTATGTATGATAACTATATGCCCTGTAGTATATTTTAATGGAGAATAGGTCCTCCATCCATTTTAACTAACTGGTTGTTGTGCAGGGCTTTAACATTTTAACTGTGGATTTTTGCATGATGTTTTCTGTGCAATCATTTTAGAGAACCTGCCATCCAACTTTTGTGTGCTTTAGCACAATTGCACTTGTAAAACTAGTATCACAGCTGTTCTGTAATGGTTAACCTACATTTGATCAGAGTAATAAATACAACCACATTTTTCTGAAAATTCAGTATGTAAAGGGAAATAAAAAAAAAACTATTTAAAAAGTATAACTTAAAATAATTACAAATCAGAATTTAGGGGGATATCCCCCACAGCACCCATAATTATATACACCAACTTAGAAATAACACTATAGTGGATAAACAAGGTAAACTCTCCCAAAACCCACCACTAGCTTGCACAATAACCACACGGAGATTAAATGAACCACAACACTAATCATTTCATAAAAAAAAAATGTGCTGCAGCAAGCAACAATGAAACATCCGTAAGCTGTTCTGTAAATCATGTTTTAAACCTGAGCTGCACAAATTTAGTGTCACAGCTCTGATGGCATGTTAAGAATTTGAGCTCAGAATCTTAAGTTTCATCAGAGTTGTAGATATTTGTTGAAAATTATGTTAGAAATATTACCTATTTCAACTGATTGCTGTTGGATTATAACTTTTTAATTATGAGGGATTTGGTACTTTAGTTTTCAGAGTAATCATTTTAGAGATCTTTCTGTCAAATTGGTGTGTGCCACAGCACAACTGTATTTATAAATGTCATTTAATATTATTTTTGTAAATCACATTTTTATTCCAAATTGCACAAATTCAGTACACTATTAGTTGCATTAATTTTAAATATCTGTTTTTTTTTTCTAGAACAACTATGAGTGCACAATTTTGATGGTAACTTGAAAGACAAAATAGAACTTTATAGACAGCTTGTTCTTTGGGCAACTTTATATCTAAGTCTGAATGATACTGCCAGTATTAAGTATTTACCTAAGTAAATAATTATAATTTTTACTAAGTTGGAGGATTCTATTTAATGTAGGACTAAACAGTTATTTTGTGTCATAATGTTTAGAGAAAGCTAATTATGCAGAATTGTTTTGCATTATACATGTCACATATTTAAACACAACTAATTTACTGTTGACATCTAATTTTACCTGTTTTCAATTTAACATGGCAGTTTATGTGTTTGTATACAATCGGCTAATAAAAAACTACATTTTTACATTTTTTCAGTTTTGTTCGAAAAAGTCTATGAGCAGAAATGTTTTGTAGCGCGCTCTCTCTCTCTCTATATATATATATATATATATATATATATATCTTTTGCATATATACTCAAAATGGATTTGGAGTGCAACCATCCTACATCAGGAATGCAGGGTGGAAATGATAAAACAGTGAGTACCAACACTGACTACATTTCTTGGACAATTAATATTTATAGCTGTGGGTCATGCAGTTATGTCTCGTACTCGCGATGTTATAAAGACTTTTTGAAGGAAGATAATGACTGAGTTCTCCTTATTTTGGAGAATGCTTATTCCACAGTCCTGGAAGGTGTAATTCATCTGTCATATTTTCCTATCATGGATATTTATTTTTAGTGTCTGGATTCCCAGTCTGAGGTTAGCTCTTCCAGTGGTACGTTCCTGGTATAGACTTCTAAACCAAACTGGTTTGGCCTTTGCCTCAAACCAAGAGGTGGTCACCTCTAAATCATCATCATCAGCCCCCTTTTCCCATTTTTTCTACATAGGGTCAGGGTATCATGTTAACTGTTGCCAACTCCCTCAATTCAGTCCCACACTCCTGCCTTCTTCAACACGCAGATCTTCTTTCACACAATCCATCCACCTCTTTTGCTGGACGCCCTCGCTTCCTCTTACCTTCTTCCGGTCTGTCCCAAATCTTCCTCACCAGATTGTCTTCTGCTTTTCTATACATGTGCCCAAACCACTGTAATCTCTTCTCTTTGATCTTTTCTGCAATTCGAGCTACTTTGGGTTCTGCTCTTATGCCCTCATTTCTTTGTCTGTCACACAGTGTGCATCCTACCACCTTTCTGAGGCACTTCATTTCCATCATTCTCTAATGTCTTCAACTGTTCTGCTTTACTGCCCAGGTTTCTGTACCATACAGTAGTACTGGTCACACCACTGTCTTGTACACCTTACTTTTCAGCTTCTTTGGCATTCTTCTGTCATACACTACACCTGATACTCCATGCCAGTTGGCTGCAGCCCGTCTGATTCTAGCTTCTGACCTCTTCATTCTGACTACCCTTCTCCTCAACTACCCCTCCCAGATACTTGAAACTGTTTACCTTTTCCACTATTTTCCCTTCTATCTCTATTTTCAGCTTCTTCTGATTTCCCCATTTTGCTCCCATTACCACTGTCTTATCTGTGCTTAGTTTCAACCCATATGCCTTCAGATTTGTATTCCATTCTCCTATCCTTTGCTGAAGTTCTGGTTCAGAATCTGCCTGTAATGCCACATCATCTGCATACAGCAACTTTGTTGATCTGTCCCCTCCAACCTGTTTGCTAATGTAATCCATCACCAGTATGAACAGCAGTGGGCTCAGAACTGAACCCTGGTGTACAACTACTCCCACTGGGAACCCCTCTGTGAGGCCAAACACTGTTCATACTTGAGTCGCTGGGTCCTTGTACATAGCCTGCACTAATTCTACCAATGTTTCGGGACTTGAAACCACTGCAGTACTGCCCAGATCAGCTTTCTTGAGACCTTGTCATATGCTTTCTACAAGTCTAGGAATACCCAGTTGGACTCTGTCCTCATCTCTAACTTCTTCTCAAGTATTGGTCTCAATGCAAACATCAGGTCAGTTGTGCTGCATCCTGATCTGAACCCGAACTGCTAATCTCCCATCTTACATTCTACTACTTGGCGTATCAATTTATCAATCACCTCTCCAGAACTTTCATGCAATGTTGTAGGAGTTTGATGCCTCTGTACTGCCCGCAGTTGTGGATGTCCCCTTTTTCTTTTACACTGGCATGAGTATGCTTATTCTCCAGTCATCTGGTATACGTCTTTCTCTCCACACTGCTATTAGTACACTCAGTAGCCATTTCTCCCCTATCTCACCCAGCATCTTTATCATATCTGCTGTGACCTCATCTGAGCCTGCTGCTTTCCCTGACTTCATCTTCCTTAGTGCTGTTCTTATTTCTTCTAGGGTGGGCTCCTCTTCTTCTCTCATAGTAGGCAGTTTCTGGGGAAGTACAGCTTCTGTGGGGTTTTCTTCATGCAGAAACTGCTGGAAATACTCCTTTCATCTGCCTTTGATGTCCTGTGGGCTGGTGAGCAGGTTGTTGCTGGCATCCCTTATGAAGGGTGCCTAACTATCTTCTTTATCTTTCTGTCTTTGCCTTGCAACCTGATATAGTTTCTTTCTGCCCCTTACTGAGTCACTTTCCAGAAGTTGATACAGTGCCTCCGATGCCCTATTCTTTGCTATTGTAACTTCTTTCTTAGCTTCTTTGTTAGCCAACCAGTAGTTCTTCCTAGCCTGGTCAGTCTTTTCCATCTCCCACTTCTTCTTGCACTCCTTTTCTTTTGATGATGTCCTGGACTTCTGCATTCCACCACCAGCTTTCCTTATGTACCTTATTTCCATACCCGGCTCGGCCACATATCTTTACTGTAGTTCTAACACGTGTTTTAGGTGCTGCCACTCTTCTTTAACTCCACCTATTTCCTCTTCTTCTTGGGGTGCCAGAGCCCTGAGTAATTCCTTGAACTGCTGTACCTTCTCTCCAGTCAACTTCCAGGTCTTCAGCCTGTTCTCTGTTGACCTTAGAGCCTTCTCTGACCACTGCTTGCAGCTGATTGTGGCAACTAATGGTTTATGCTGTGGGCAGACTGTTTCACTAGGGATGACTTTGCAATCATGGATTCTACCTCAGTGTCTTTTTCTTACTAAAAGGAAGTCTACTTGAGTTGCATGTTTGCTCCTCTTGTATGTGATCTTGTGACAGTCTGTCTTTCTGAACCATGTGTTGGCTACTATCAAGTCGTTTGCCAGACAAAAGTCTAGAATGGCTTCTCCTTCTTTTTTCCTGTTGCCCCACCCATGTGGACCCAGGCAGTTCTCATATCCTGTTCTGTCTGTCCAAATATGTGCATTCAAGTAACCCATTATCAACACCAATTCATGCTGACTTGCTTTATCTAGTAGATCCTGCAACTGCTGTCTGAATGCACTCTTTTCCTCACTATCACAAACCTGCTGTGGGGCATAGGCTTCGATTATGAATACTGGCCTGTCATTACAGTGGAGTCAGATTGCCATGTGTTTGTCCTTAATTCTGATTATATCCCTCACTGCCTTCTGAAGCCTCTCTCTTACCACAATTCCTACACCATTTCTAGCCTGTCCCCAACCTGAGTAGTAGAGTCTGGATCCCAAGCCAAGTGGCTTTGCTGTACTGCCCTTCCATCTCATCTCTTGGATACATAGGATGTCCAGCCTCTTCCCACTTATCACAGATAACTAACTACCCATGCCCATTTTTGGTGACATTAGTCAACAAGACCAAATCACCTAGAGCCATATTTTACACCGTTGAGTGGCTAGCCCTGCCATGGCATGCAGGATCATACATTTTCACGTTGCTTCAGGAGACTTGTTTGAAAACAATAAAAAGATAATTGATGTTTTTAGTCAGACTGAACTCCCCAGAAGTTGTAACATGACATGTAGCTTCCTGTGGGTAGATCATTAACATTTAAGATATATATATATATATATATATATATATATATATATATATATATATAGAGAGAGAGAGAGAGAGAGACACACACACACACACACGTACACACACACGTACACACGCACACACACGTACACACACACACACACACACACACACACACACACACACACACACACACACACACACACACACACACACACACACACACACACACACACACACACACACCATGCATCACATTCCCCATATAATTCTCATTCTGTCCATGACCTTTGGCCTCCTCAGTAGTATTCCAAGTCTAGAATATGTGGTTGGAGAGCACATTATTCTTTCCAGACAACTTCTGTGGCATTACAGCTTTTCTTAGATATAAGACACAATGGCTCTGTCTCCACACCTCTCTTAACTATCACAGTTCTCACAGTTGGTTTTCTTGCAACAGTAATGGTTGTGGAAATATCGGTTGCAGTTCTTCTTTGAACTTAGATGTACTTGTCTTATGCAGATCTATAATTCTTACAAAGCTCTCCATATTCCTCACACACAACACTGCACCTTAGTTTTTCTGTTCTGTCTATTACTTTAGCACTAGGCTGCAAAGTGCCCTATGGCTTTTGTGCACTTACCTTATAGTTGTAGTTTCTATCATAACAGTATTTCTGTCCCTAATTATTTCTTTCAGCTTTTACTTCTCTTTGTGATAATGTTCAGACATCGGTAATACAGGTGAAGTAGGTAGATTGCTTTTCAGCTTTCTGCCCCGAATGAGTTCCTGCAATGCATTGTTCTGTCTTTTGCAATAGCTCTTTCTCATAAAATGTTTCAGAATTTTCTTTGCTTTACTACTCCATTAGAATCCACATAATATGGATGAGAAATAATATCTGAATTTTGACTCAAATAAATCTTCTAAATCC
The DNA here is from genome assembly GCF_019279795.1 of Protopterus annectens. Taxonomy (NCBI): domain Eukaryota; kingdom Metazoa; phylum Chordata; order Ceratodontiformes; family Protopteridae; genus Protopterus; species Protopterus annectens. Next base: position 78,756,234 of record NC_056738.1, on the reverse strand, counting down.
CCAATTTTTGCATTGTGTGTCCTTGCCACCTATGTCAATATCAGACATTTCTGTCTCAAGAGTATAGCTACTGCAGTATCACACTTACAATTGTGTCTGTCAGTTTTGTTTACTCCAGTTAATTTTGAATAAGAGTTAATACACAAAGCCCATAGCTTCTTTGAATTGTCACACATTTGTGCCTCGATCTGCTTTATGGATCGAGATGTTCCTACCAAGGCAAGCATGGAAAATATCAGCTGTCCTTCCTTCTAGACTTAGCATGTTACATATTGCAGATAGTATAACTCTGTACTACTACTTATATTTAAGGTGACATTCCTAGGTGGTGCATTATTTTACTCATTCTTCCTTTGTACTGTATTATTTATTCCCAGATGCAATTCATATACCCGGTCAAGCATTCACTGTTTTAGCTGATGGTGAGCTGTTATTTTATCAGGATTGAACACTAAGCCTTGCACACAACTTAAATCTTCCTCGAATGAAAACTGATAATGAATTCATTTTCTTGATGATGATTTTGTTCAGGACAGCCTTTCAGTAAAAGCATTTGATCAATGTCGGTACATATTTGCAGTTTTTTTAATAGTTCTTCTGTCACAGGTAACTGAAGAATTACCTAGCGACCCCCTTGTTCTTCATATACTTCTTTGTGCTTATTTGGTAAATATGGGGTGGAATTCATAAAGATACACTGTACCTCTGAGCAACCTTTTGTGCAGCCAAGTGGCACTATGTGGTGACACAAGCAGCCAAATGAAAATACACAATTCTTATGAGCTGTATCTTTGATTCTAACAGAGTCTAAATAGGTGACTTCTTTGTTTGTAACTGCCACTTTACTAATCTCAGTGGCATACAATCTATAACTCTGTAGTCTATGTTCATGTGTGCCTGCATGTCCTCAGGCCAAGATGGATTGCAGCGTGTGAAACATTTCATCTGTGGTGAAAATAATATCCTGTTACAAGAACTTAGAATACATGGGAAGCACCAGTTAGGGTGAGGGGTTGCTAACCAGCCTTTATATGAGGTATGGCAGATAGTGGTCCATGACATAAATAATGCGCAAAGATGCAATTTCACTTTATAGCAGTGCTGTAAACATGTTATTGACATGATGTGCCATGCCAAAGCAAAGGCATGTCCGATTGCAAGTGGAATGTCAGTCATGGGGTGGAACTATGTAAGAGCAAGAAGCTGATAGAACCAGAGAAGTTTTGTGCATTATCCTAAAAAGAGTAGACATTGATATCAGGATGGACTCCAACCCCAAGTGTACTGGTGGATAATGCTCCAGGGTGGTACCTCTCACACCAAGCTTCTGCACATTTGCTGTGCACACTGACACTGAAGGCTAACTACAGCTAATGTCGGCTATGTATTGCTTAAGGTGAGTCATGTATTCAGCCATGACAGAATGTTAGCAGAGAGAGAGGTTTTGTTTGTACAATAATCTTACCTGGATACCCTTAGCATGGAAGCCACAGTAACATTGTTTTGACACAGGTTCTTATGCTTACTTCGGTGTGTGTTTTGCTGTGAATTCAAAGGACGGGTTACTGTTAAGGTGACATCTGTTGATGTTGGATCACAATAATAGGTAGATGCCAGAATATATATATATATATATATATATATATATATATATATATATAAAACACCATAAAGATGAATGACATAGCAGTCACCCATGTTTGAAGAGCATAATAAAATTGTTTCAAACAAACAGCTATAAACAAAACCTTCATCTCATATACCAAAGGCAATAGACAGCATTAGGTATTCAGCCATAACAAGATGGGTTTGTATGGTATATCTTGTATTGATATACAGAGTGTGCATGTCACATGAGCATGGTTTTGACACAAGTATCTGCGCCCTCAAATGTAGCAAGCAGTTTGTTGCAGTTTAAATGAAGAAAATATTTTTGCTGTTTATTTTTCGAAAAATAATTGTTTTGATGGGGGTGCCAGATAAGGGAACTGAACCAGGCACAATAATTATTGCTACACCTCTGGTACCAGAGTCATAAGGGGAGCTGTACTGGTCAGCCGGATATGTAAAGTAAGTTATTTGCTATGTAGTATTAAATTTTTAAAGTGTGCCCAGGTTTGTTTTGTTGTGTTATCCAGAAGCACCAAGCACAAGTTTCTGTGTATGCACTGCACCTTTACACACACCGACAGCTGTTGCTTATGGCAAGCAAGTGCACTGAACGCTTTTTTTCCTCCCTGGCAGCTGTCAGATAATAGATGGGGGATTGGGTTGGTTAGTACAAACCACTACATTCTGTCTTCAGTGTTGGCGCTAACAAACAGCAGGTAGTCAGATTAAAGACAGAAGAAGCAGAAGAGTGGAGCCAGTGGGTTGATTGATTTTTCTATTTCTGTACGAAAAAAACAACCTGGGCTTTTAAAAAAAACACTATATATAACATTTTACCTCTGATTTTCTCTTTAATTAATAATCATGCAAACCATAACATTTCAGTTTTTAGTGCAATTATTTTAACTCAAGTAAATAATCATCTAATAACAATACAGAAATGTGTGCTTTTTTAGGGAACAAATGTTATCCTAAGAGGAGTAGACATTGATTTCAGGATAGACCCAACCCCAAGATTTCAAGCCTGCATAAACTAAAGCACTGCTTGTGATTCCCTGCTGGGCAAGGAACATAAACCTATATTTTTTGTCTGTGAGTGATAGAGCTACTTTCTGTTTTACCTGTTCCATTTTATTTTCTGTTTCAAGAAATCTGCTTGGCCTGGTGTTTTTGTTCTATGTGAGAGTTAGACACTTAAATTACATAGGCTGCACATTTCACGTGTTACTTCATTAAAGTGTTTCTTGAGTGACACTTAAATGCACAGTGAATTTCTGCGTCTTTGTTTTTTTTTTTTTAAAAGATTTCAAGTCTGCATAAACTAACTTACTGATGATTCCCAGCTAGCTTTTCTCACCCACCCTCTGTATCATTGATGTGCTTTTTAAACCTAGTAGTTTTAAGCTGCCCACTCCTACTGTAAATTGAGCTTAATAAGCTCCTCCCTTTCTACCCTGATTTTGATATATTTCATTTTCTCCCTTTCATTGTGCTTATATTGAAAAAGGGCATTTTGCCTGTCATTGTCTCTTCTACTTATTTACTTGCTCTGAATTCATTATCTAGCTAGCTGCTGGATAAAGTAGTGTATTTTTACACTCTAGCAAGAGTTTACACATCAAGAGGTCAGTGGATTTGCATCTTGTGCACTGGGAGCTAGCCTGGTCTGTTTAGGTTAGGGAAACACTTCAGATTTCTGCATGTAGATTTATTGGCTGGGGGGGCTTATTAATCAGGTCATCTTGTGTTTAATGCATTTATAAATTCTATACAATTGACTGTATCTTGGCTCATTTATACAAAGCAAAGCACTTTTATTGAATAATCACATCTTTATAAGTTGTTTAAAGTACGCTGTTGTGTCCATATCTGTAAATTTTTTGTGGTAGCATTTCATATCTTTTAAGATTGTTTGTGGTATCATTTCACAATGGACACTTCTTTACTATGTTTTCACATTAGGAGGACTGGGATTATTCATCTAGTGGCAGTAGGTGCTTAGCTGGTCTATCTGAACTGGGAAACACACTAGGGCTCTAAGTATGTTTTTCTACTTTTCTTATATACTGTGACCATACTTTAGCAGTTTCAAAAAATGTACTGTTTGTAACCACTTTAAGTAGTTAATTCCACTGTATTACATTGTTTGTATCAGTAGTCAGGCTGTTGTAGGTAGTTTGTGTGGTCTTGTTACACTTGGGCTCCAAACCAGCCATTCTACATTAAAAAGGTGTTTTTCTGCAGTCTTGTGGCAGAAGCATGCTGATGTAACCTGTCTGAGTTGGGGATTGCTGGTGGAAGGCTTACTGTGTTTAGCTTAAAACTTGTTTCTCTTTACTCATATTAAAGCCTTATGCTTGAGCGATCTTTGGCATAGACACTCAGAGCTGCTGAGAATCTGCTTTCACCTGCAGCAATCCACTACTAAAAAGACAAAAATAAGTATTTATTTCCACTTTTCTTACAAACTGTCACTGTAATTTAGCAGTTTCTTAAGCTATTTGCTGTTATTGTTTGCATTTTATAGGTTCATAGGTAGCATACCTCTCAACCTTGAAACATCAAATATCTGGACAAGGCCCATGAAAAATAGCTACAAATCTGTATGCTGTTTAACATACATTTTGCATACATAATTCTGTAACCCCGCACACTGTGGAATTGTGGGATACCAACTTTCGTGCAAACTGAAGAACAGACAACCAAAATATGGCACCAGAGTCCACCTGCAGCCATTCCAATATCCCATTACCTGGCTATTTTGCCACACTTACCATAAACACTAATGTGTGCATACTGCTTTACTTCTACAATGATTATTTGGATTTTATTTTTACACTTTACAGCATAATGCACAAACACCAATAGACATCTGTTAAACAAAGCAATACTGTTTCACAATGAAAATAGACTTGGCATTAAAACTTCTCTGCCCTTGAAACACACATTCATTAAAATAGCATTGAAACCTACACCACATACAAAGAAAATGCATCTGGCCAGTGGTGGATAAAGATTACATTTGGGTTGTTTTCAAAAAAAAGGCCCCTTGCTTGCACACAAAACAAGAAACATATATGTGTTCTTTGATGCACCTTCCTGACTTTAGTAAATTATATTCCTTGTATAATACAGCACGCTTGTTAGACAGAGCATATTTTTAATTTATTGTTTGAACATTTTTTTCAGTAGGCAATGTAACGAAATGCATGAAACAGTAATGACAAAACTGTCCAATTCAGAACATTTCCATCATAAAAGTCTACACACATACACACACAATATACATATAAAAATAGAATGACAGTGGTGTAAGGCATAGGCATCTTGCACAGCTTCTTACACTTATTTTCAATTTAAGTTTTTCTTGGGGGGGGGGGCAAAAGGCCAAAAACCAGGGACACATTTTAATCATTGCGTATAATTTTGTAAAGTTGCTACAATAAAATGTGTTACCACCATGCATTTCACTGGCAAGTCTTGAACACAGGGCTCTGTGCACTACAGTCAGAGCAACATACCACTATGCCAAATCAGCAGCTTGTTTCCCAAAAGATAGGAAGACTGAAACTTAAATGGCTATATCATTTAGTGAATCCAGTTCTTTCTTCTCGCCATAGTTCTCAACCTCTTAGCACAAAAAACCTGGACAAGGCAATAATGGGGGAATACAGCCCCAAAATAGGGACACATTTCAAATACTGATCTTATAAACTTAGAAAAATTGCTAAATTATATTCCTTCCCTTGTATAATACAGCACACTTAGTTACAGCACATTTTAAATGTATTGTTTGAACATTTTTTCAGTAGGCAATGAAACAAAATGCATGAACCAGTAATGACATAACTGCCCAATTCAGAACATTTCCATCATAAAAGTCTACTTACACACACACACACACACACACACACACACACACACACACACACACACACACACACACACTATGCATATAAAAATAGGATGACAATAGTATAAGGCATAGGCATCTTGCACAGCTTCTTGCACTTATTTTCAATTTAAGTTTTTTTTTGGGGGGTGGCAAAAGGCCAAAAATCAGGGACACATTTTAAACATTGTTTGTATAATTTTGAAAAGTTGCTAGAATAAAATGCTGTGTTGCTACCATGCATTTCACTGACAAGTCTTGAACACAGAACTCTTGTGCACTACAGTCAGAGCAACATACCACTATGCCAAATCAGCAGCTTGTTTCACAAAAGATAAGGAGACTGAAACTTGCCCCAAATTAGGTACAGTTTTCAAATACTGATCTTAAACACTTAGAAAATTGCTAGAATAAAAGGTCTTTGCTACCATTTATTTTCTGAAGAATATGAAGTCTGAAATTCAAATGCCTTTCATTAATCAATAAATTCAACATTCAGTGATTTGTCACAAACATCCTGAAACCACAGACTTTATGGGGAACAGAACAAAAAATTCACAAGTGGTGGTGGCTAGGGACATTAGGCTCTTTTTACCCTATACCCAGTGTACAGGGTTTGAGCCTGAGTACCTCTAGCCACCAGGTGTATTATAAAGAGGGCATTTTCACACACACACCTTACCTGAGTCCCTTGAGCTGATGTTATGATTTCCCTGCTGAAAATGAAACGGGTTCTATAAATCATATATTTCTTTCTGTGGGTAGTGTAAATATTAGTAGTGCATATAACAAATGGACAGCACTTGAAGAAATATAACCCCCCCCCAAAAACATTGTGATAGCTGAGTCTTGGTTTCTAGAGGTTTCCTGGATGTTGCTATTAATCTCCTCTAATTACATGTACTTCTTAGACTATGGAAGAAGAAAATGTGGTGAAAACGGATCACGTGTCATATCCTTCTCTAAATGTTAAAAGTGAACCCACCTGAACAATTATTTATTTATTGGGGGGGACTGAATGTTGCCACTGTTGATATACCTCATCCAACCATAGTTCATATTCTGGTGGATACACTTCAAAATACCTAGTCATGTACTAAAAAACAATAAATTGTTATATGTACTAACATTAAAGTCAGTTACAATTCTGCACTCAAACATAATTTTACTTCCCTTATGGATCAGTTTAATCTTTCTCAAATGGTCAAAGAGGGGACCAGCATGAATCCCACTAAGAAAAGGTTTTCAGTAAGAGACATCATTATTACCAACATACCAAACAAACTTTCACATTTACAACTTTTATCAAATTATCTCAGTGCTATTCTGTCTTACTGGTCTTTAAAAACAATTAAGCTGGCACCTAAGCAAGCTGTTAGTTATTTACTTCCTAACAATACAAACAGTAACAATAACTAACAATAAAAACTAAAAAGTAATAGTACAATATCAATATATATATATATATACACACACACACACACACACACACACACACACACACACACACACACACACACACACACACACACACACACAAGTCCCAAATGCAAGAAACGGGCCGTTATTAAGTCCCAAACCTGCTGATAAACGCAAATGGCTGTTATTAAGTCCCGCCAAGCCGAACAAACAAAATGAGTGCTGTATGCTTTCCCGGCTGTTACTGAGTGCTGTAAAAGCTGATTTCCAAGCTGAACAAACAAAACAAGTGCTGTAAGCTTCCCCAGCTGTTACCGAGTGCTGTAAAAGCCGATTTCCAAGCCGAACAAACAAAACGAGTGCTGTAAGCTTTCCCGGCTGTTATTGAGTGATGTAAAAGCCCGCTCGCTCGCATTTGCAGCCAGAAGTTCTGACTGGCTGATAACCGTGACAGAGCTGACGTCATCATGCACGTGATGACATCAGCTCCGAAAGGGCCGAAATTCGAAAATGGGAAAAACATAAAGACAAAAATCGGAATTGAAGGGGTTCCACTCGGGAATCATGGCACCCCTTTATTTGGACCCCAAAACTCAGTTAAAACCAAATAAATCGGTATGGTTGGGAGGTATGATAGGTAGGTACTAGGCTATTGGCCCTAGGGCATAATTAAGCCTAGCCAAAGTGTTTCAGCTTGCGCCTCCCATGTGATTTAGTTACCTATGCCTCTGTTGAACAGGGCCACAAAAGTGATTCCCGGGGTGAATTACCTGTTCCCCATCCACTCATCAAGATTTTTCTTGAAGAGTGCTAATGAGGAGCTCTGCCTCAAATATATTGGGACCTTATTCTAGAGCAGGGGGAGTCTCTGGGGCATGAAGCTGTCCCTCCAACAAGTCCTGTTTATTGTAGAGGTCAGTTTAAGGTCTCTAGAGTGTGTAGCTCAGTAGATTGGGTTTTCCTTAGGTGGAGCATTTCCAGCAATTCAGGGTTTGACATAGCATTGTATGTCAGGCAGAGATCACCTCTGAGTAGCCGGTATGCAACCAAGTACAGCTGAAGTTTTTTTTAGACTGGTGGCATAGGGCATCTGTTTTAGGCCTGTTATGCTCTTGGTGAGGTACTTTTGAGGCCTTTCCAGTTGCTGTAGGTGTCTAGTAAGGTGCATCCCAAATGGGGCATTGTACTCAATAATGGGTCTAATGAGTGATGAGTAGAGAGGGATAATAACTTCTTTTTTCCTAGATGCAAACCCCTTTGTGATAAGGTGGGCCATGTAGAAGGATTTTCTAACCACCTAAGCGATGTGGTTATCGAAGAAGAGGTTACTGTCTACCTGGGTCCTTAGGTCTCTTATCACACTCTCTGTGTTAAGTGAGCTGCCACCTATGTGGTAATTGGTAGGTACTTGTTTTTTCCCGAAGGGGATGACAATGCACTTTTTGGCATTTAGCTTGAGGCCCTGATTTTGGCACCATGTATCTGTTTCAGTGAGACCCTTTTGAAGGATATCTACATCAGCAGGAGTCTTGATTATGGCACCCAGTTTTCAGTCGTCTGCGAACTTTGTTACCTATAGTCCCCCTGTGTTTTCTTGAACCTCAGAGAAGTAAATACCAAACAGGAGAGGTCCCAAGACTGACCCCTGGGGTACTCCACTTGTCACTGGTTTGGAGTCGGACCTAGCGTTTCCTATTTTCACTGTATGGGTTCTGTCCATGAGCCAGTTTGCAACTCATCTTGTAATGTAGGGGTTTATATTTAGGTTAGTGAGTTTATCTATAATTTCCGAGTGGGGAATGGTATCAATTGCTTTTGCAAGGTCAAGGTATGTCGTGTGGACCACCTTTTCCTCATCAATTGCTTTGGTGACTGTCTCAAAGAAGTAACCAGGTTTAGAAGACATGACCTGCCCTTTACGAAACCAAACTGAGTAGGGTCTAAGGTCTGTAGGTTCCCAATGTTGTTGTTTATGAGTTCTATGATGATGCACTCCATGGCTTTGCAGACAAGGCTCGTCAGGCTGATGGGGCGATAGTTCCTGGGGTCGGTGGTGGCTCCTCCCTTGTGAAGCGGGATGACTGTTGCCATGCTCCACTCCATGGGCACATAGCCTGAGGCTAGGCTGTGGCTGAACATGGCACTTAGGTAAGGGATTAGTTTGCTTTGGAGTTCATGTAACATGCAGCCTGGGATGCTGTCTCACTCCGTGGGCACATAGCCTGAGGCTAGGCTGTGGCTGAACATGGCACTTAGGTGAGGGATTAGTTCATTTTGGAGTTCATGTAACACGCAGCCTGGGATGCTGTCTGGTCCCATGGATGCTGTGTTTTTTGCTTTAAAACGTGCCATTCTCACCTGGATGTCTGAGATTACAGGGGCAGTGGAATCTTCTGGTATAGATATGGGCCATTTAGGGGGTGAGGTAGGGGTAAAGTCTGCACTGAACCTATCTGCCAGTATATTGGCGATATCAGTCAGTTCCGTGAATTCTGAACCATTATGTTGTAGCTCAGAGCAGATCTGAGAGTTGCCATTTAGGTTCTTGACATAGCTAAAAAATGCTTTGTGGTTGTCCTTGGTGTCCGTTGTGATTTTTCTTTCAAAGGTTACCTTTGAGGATTTAATAAGGGATCTTAGCTTTTTGCTGAGGTTGGTCAGGAAGCTCTTCCCTTCCTGTGTGTTTACTCTTTTTAGTAATAATTTCTTCCTTATATTATAAAGCTTGTTTATGGCTGGGGTCCACCAGACTGGTTTCTTTTTTTTGGAGGATTGAGTCTTGGTTTTGTTCGGGATAGCACGGTCCATGCACTCATGCAAGTGCTTGTAGAGTGCTTCTGTGTAGGCTACAGCAGATTCAACCAAGTTGTCATTCTGCATGGGAGTAACAAAGTTTGCCACCTCTGTCTTAAGTAGCATAAAGTTTGCTTTGGAGAAGTTTTTCACTGTGGTTTCCTTGGGGGGGGGGGTATGTGGATAGCGAGGGTGATGAGTTTATGGTCTGATCTAATCAACGAGAAATTTACTTCAGGTATGGAGCACTTGTCCCCCATGTTGGTGATGACCAGGTCCAGTATACTGTTGCCCCTTGTGGGGGTGTTGATAAGGTAGTCCAGGGCATTTGAGTTAATATAGTCCAGGAAGCATTGGGCAAAGGTATTTGTGCTTGAGTAATTTTCCCAGTTGATATTTGGGTAATTGAAGTCACCCAGTATTAGGGTGTTTGGTTGAACTCTCATGTTTTCCAGTATCTCGAGGAACAAGGAGTGGATGTCTTGGGGTAGGGATGGTGGTCTGTAGCAAGCTACAATCTGGATTGCAGTTTTGCCTATTGTCAGTTGCACTTGGATGATCTCTGAAGCATCGTACTTTGCAACTAGTCTGGAGGTGTGATTATCCTTGATGAATATGGATATGCCACCTCCCTTAGTGTTTTGGTCCAGGCTTTGTGGCCGAAATGTGTGGTATGAGTTGTAGCCTGGAATTGCTGGGGTGCTCTCTTGAGCCTTGAACCAGGTCTCAGTTATTGCACAAATAACAATGTTCTCCATTTTGAGAAGAGCCTCGAGGGAGTGCATTTTGAGGTTTAAACTCATGGCATTGAGCAGCATTACCCTCAGTTTTTTGTCACTAGAACTTATTACGGTGGTGGGTTTGTCTTTTGAGCCTTGCCTAAAAAAGGCACTATGGGGGTGGCAAGAGCCTTGGCCAGTATCCTGAATCTCAGGGGTGACAGCTGCAAGCCATCTCTGGTGAAGCATCGAGGCTTGTCGAGCATGTTGTCCCAAGCAGACAGATACTGGATCCCCTTTGAATGACACCAGAAGCTTAGCCAATTGTTGAAATTCATCATTTTTTCCTTGTACTGAGGTATCATTCTTGGTGATGGTAAGATGCTACTCAGGGCCAGGGTCATACCTGCCTTGTTTACATGATCAGAGAGCTCTTCCAGGTCTCTTTTCATATAGTCCAGGGAGGTACGTCTCAGGTCATTCATGCCAACATGGACAGTAAACTTCTGTTTGTCCAGCCTGGTGAGTGGGACATCAGTGTGCCTGACTATGGAGTCCCCTATTACAAGTGTGTTAGGTATGATGTTATGCCTTATGGGCTGTGGTTGTGTGGCACACTGGTTTTGTTGGTGATGTGTCAGTTGCGATGTGTTTGTGGGTGGACGTTGCTTGCGTGTCTGCTTTGGAGGTCTCTGTTGTTTCCGCAGATTTTTATTTAGAGCCTCCAAATATGTCTTTGTGTATCTATGTGTAGGATTTGCAGGTGCACATGTGGTGGGTCTGTGTGCAGTATTGCAGGTTGATTCCTTCTCCTCTTGACTGTCTATTCCAGTCATGGCTGGAGAGAGCTTTGCCTCAAGTTTGGCTGTGTAGGTCCATCTCTCACAGATTTTGGTGTCATGTGGTAGAAGGAGAGGGTTGTCTGTCTACATGAGGCAGTTGTGACATTGCCTCGAGAGACCCAGATTCATCAGGTGGACAGGAGAATACACTGGGAACTGGACTTTGGACATGCCTGAATGGGTTGAGGAACTTTTTCTAGTTTGTCCGAATGGACTGAGGAACTTTTTCTTGTTAAGCTGGTGGGGGAGAGTAGTTTGACTGTTCCCTACAACAAATGTGGAAGATCGATTACTGTAGTTTATTAGTGCTTCTGTCACTTTTTGAGCAAGTGCGGGTCTGAAAGCGCTGATTTGAGTGCTAAAACTGAAAGAACTGGCTAGTACTAAGGGAAAAACTGAAGATCAGATTCTGTGGAGCTGGGGATAGCTTAACCCTAGCTAACCGCCGCTGTACTATGCGCAAATCCATGCAAATGCTGTTTTTATATCAGAAAGATAAAAGAGATAGAAATTAGCCCAAAATGGCCAATAAAACTACAATTTCTGGACTGAAACCACTCCTCCAAGGACAGGTAGACTGTTCAAAGCTCCCCACTCTCACTGGTGAACAGAGTAACGTCCTTCAATCCAAGTAAGGTATGGGCAACACAGAAGGTTAAACACAGACCAGGTACCAGCAAATATCTGAAAACCGGACTTTTCTAGCTTAGAAAGGCAGGAAATAGGAAGATTTTTTTAATTTTTTTTCGAAAATATAACAGATACAACAGAAAAATCACTTTTAATGCATAGAAACGGCTATCGCACTTGAGTGTGAAGCCAAATACAATTAAATAATGCAATATAAGACAAAAATGACTTTTTTAAAGTGCAGGCAGTAAATAAGTACAAATGCAGTTGAAAACAAGTTTCTAGAGTATCAGTAAATGCCAGAAACCGAGGGTTTAGGCAGAATTAACAATAAACAGCAAGAAAAAACAGAAAAAAGGTACTTAAACACTCCAAAGTCTCTCAATTCTCTCTCTGCAAAAAAGATACTGTCTACTACTGCTTTAAGTAGTTAATTGCACTGCATAACAATGTATCTGTTAGTTGTAGGGCTGTTGTAGGTGGTTTGTGTGGTCTTGTTACACTTGGGCTCCAAACCAGCTATTCTACATTAAGAAGGTGTTTTTCTGCACTCTTGTGCCAGAAGTGTGCTGATCTAACTTTCCTGAATTTGGGATTGCTGATAGAAGGCTTATTGTGTGCTTTCCTGATTGGAAGGCAGCTTAAAACTAGTTTCTCTTTCATCGTATTTAAACCTTGCTTTTGCACGGTGCTGATCTTCATGCAGCAGTGGTTAGAAGTGAACAGTATAGACACAAAGGCATAGAAGCTCAGTTTTTCTCTAAACAGCTGTCAGTGAAACCCTTCCAAGCTTTTCATAGAGTAAGAGCCTGCTATCATGGATGGGCAGTTTCCCATCACCTTTCTGGCCAGTCTGATAGACATATGTATCCTGAGGCAATGTAGCGATTGTCTCATGTATACTGATAACCACTTATTCCTGAAACAAACAAATAATTTATGTGAGAGATGTAGTTACATTATGAAATTGGAGGCAAGACTCTTCACATAAGGACAAATCGAATGCCAAACAGGTTGTCAGCACACACACACTTCCCACACTAAATAAGGACACAACACATAAACCCACACATGTGGAGGTATGCACTAGTAACTTACTAAATGATTAGAGGCCTCCCAAATGTAAACCACTTATGCACATAACAATACAAAAAACAACCACAACACATAACACACGCACACACACCAGTGTTTCAACAAATAAGCCCATAAAGTGTAACAATACAAAATCTAATGAATTGGTCATGGGTGACTCCATTATGAGACACACAAATGTTCCTCTCACCAGGCTGGATAAGGAGCAGGTTATGGTTAGCTGCCTGTCAGATGCCAGGATCCATCTCCGTCATAGTCCATGTGGGGGTGAATGAGTTGAGACATACCTCACTGGATTATATGAACAGAGACATGACTGAGCTTTGAGATTATATGTCACAGGCAGGTATAAGCCTAGGGTCTATGTCACATAATCGAACTTCCAAAATTTCGAACACCATAAGTTCGAACTTGGAAGATCGAAATGTGATAACATCGAAACTTCAGAACAGCAAATTTTTTTCCCAGGGAAAAAAATTTGGTGTTCCAAAAAACACACACACACAACACAAGCACACCAAAAACCTTGTGACCTACACTAAACCTTACATACACAACTATCTATGCACTAACCTTAACCCAAACCCTAACCCTCAGGACCGTCACTATTGCACACCTACCTTACCCGCACACTAACCCTAAAGTCCGTCACTATCGCACACTTACCTTACCTGCACCCTAATCCTAAAGTCCATCACTATCGCACACTTACCTTACCCGCATCCAAACCCTAAATTCCGTCACTATCACACACTTATATTACCTGCACCCTAACCCTAAATTCTGTCACTATCGCACACTTACCTTACCCGCACACTAACCCTAAAGTCCATCACTATCGCACACTTACCTTACCCGCACCCAAACCCTAAAGTCAGTCACAACAACACACTTACCTTACCCGCACTCTAACCATAAAGTCTGTCACTATCGCACACATACCTTACCCACACCCTAACCCCAACATCTGTCACAATCACACACTTACCTTAACCCATTCCATAACTTTCACACCACAGTGGAGAAAATGTCGAAGCCGCAGAAACGGCCAACTGAATTCTTTCCCTGGGAAAGAATTTGGATTTCCGCGACTTCGACATTTTCAACTTTAGAACTTCCAAGTTCGAACTTCTGGTGTTCAAACTTCTGGAAGTTTGATTACGTGACATAGACCCTAAGCCTAGCCTTAAGCAGTATTCTACCTTCTCCAAGGATGATGTCACAAAACAAACAAAAAATTTTGACTTTAACAATTGGCTTAGCTTCTGGTGTCATTCCAAGGGGATTCAATATCTGTCAGCCTGGGAAGATATAGTTGACAGGCCACGCTGCTTTTCCAGAGATGGTCTACTCCTGTTTCCTCTAGGCTTTTGGATACTGGCAAAGGAATTAGCCACCCCTATTGTGTGCCTTTTTTGGTAGCGACAAAATAACCAACCTCCCAACATAATGAAATCCTCTCTAGATAAAATCATGGTACTGCTGCTTAATGGAAGCCCTCTTCACTTTGGAAGATGTTGATGTCTGTGCAGTCACTGAGACATGGTTCAAAAGTGTAGAATGCACCCTAGCTGTGCAGGGTACAATGCCTTCCATATGTTCAGATCACAAAATGAACATGAAAGAACCAAAGCAAGAGGTATATCCATCTTCAGTAAGGATAAGTACACCTGAAGACTGGTCAAACAGTATGACCCTATTGAACTACTCTATGTCCAATTAATTATAGGCAAAGTCCTCTACCACATCATAGCAAGCTATAGGTCCCCCACCATGAAACAGGAAAAGCATATCACATACCTGGACTTACTGGAGTCACTTGCCAGGCAGCCCAACACTTTACTCATGGGTGATTTTAATTATACTACCATTGACTGGGAAACATATACAACCATTGGTACATGAGCTGGGTACTCAGGTTAATAGCAATCTGAACTTTGACCACCATGTATCTGCAGTAGAAAGGAAATCCTTCTATGGGGCACATCTTATAACTAAAGGCATCACATCTAAATCTAAGGATGTTACAATTCCATTATACTCGGCCTTCATCAGACCAATAATTGTGTATAATGCTACCTTTCACATATATCTTACCAGACACCTGCAACAACTGGAGAGACCACAGAGGTTTCTTACTAAGTGATTACATGGCACACAAAACAAATCTTATGTGGAAAGACTAAAAACCCTGTTATGGTATTCTGTCTGGAATGTGGTACACTGTACTTTGTTTGATGTCTCACCTGATCCACTAATTGTGAGGAATACACTGAATTTCCAGATCCAAAGCTTCCAATTTTATGTTAAATTTCCTTGGTAGTTGCAGTTGTCATATTTTCCATTGAGAATTTTACTCCTGTACTTGCTCATGCACACACCCGCACATGCACACACACACTAACACTTGAAAGTACTCCTATTTATTCCTCATTTCTGCAGATATATTTATTGTCTGTGATACCACGTGATTTCTGTGTGTTTGTCACTATAGTGGGTAAACAACATAAACAGACTCAACATGTGGTCTAATCTGCATTCAGTTTTTAAACACAATGAGCTCCTTCGAAGATGTATTGCAAGACATGCAGGTTCTTGTTGCTAGGCCACTAGCATTTGAACATGGAAATTCCATAAATTATTCACTGCACTCAATAATGAGAAAGATAAGTGCACTATAAAGTGGTGGAGTGACATCCATTCAGTGAGTAATCACACACTTCTGAATTAGATGGGTAGCAGAATATACTTTCCTAACTCTGGTAGAAACAGTTAATGTAAAAACATCTTTACTGATGGAACAATTTACTTTTGTGTGCAGTCATAGCTGATATGTTTTTTGCCAGTTCTCATGAGGCTGCACTTACTGATATTTAATATAAGATCACTATTACCATACCAGATATGTATTTTTTGAAGAACATCTTGGAGAAATGTATAATCTTTCATTGAAGGAGTTATATTACCTAGTTGGCAATCAACAGCACATTTAGCCATCCTCAGCTCATTTCCCAGTTTTATTTCTGAGAATAGTCCAAAAAGTAGTAGTGACAGGGCATAATCCTATATACCACCAATGATAATGCTTGCCAGGACAGAGAATATGTATTTCATTAAGACGTCTTGGTGAAATAGGTCATAAATCCTTTGCAAGGCATACTCAGAATGCCTTTGTACAAATTATTGTACCTCTGAAAGTGCAGAGAATGTTACTTAATCTGCAAGGGTATGATCCGAAAATGAAACACTAGCCAGACAAGGAGGTACACATAGTACATGTGTTTAATAGAACATATATGCATATTTACAAGTAATGCATGAAGAATTCCTAAAAGGAGAATTAGAAATCATTTGGGTAATTCCATGGTCACCAGACGAAAAAAAAAGTAAAATAATTTAAGAAATCTGAAAGTGAAGGACTGACCTGACCAACATTATCCATAATGATGTAAAATTCTTTCAAGGAAGAAATACTTTTCTCCATGGTTTAATGTTTAAACGTGATGAAACAACAGTTTATAATCATCTGAGATAACACATACTTGAGAGGATGCATGAATCCCATCTAGGAATAGTAAAATGCAACAAAAATGACACAATATATAATATAATGACCAGAAATGTCAGCTCAGTCAGAAAAAGGAGTACAGAAGTGATCTACTTCATGCCACCTCAACCATCCAAAAAGAGAGATATTTGCAATCAGTCTCCACAGTCATCTTGGCAGTGAAAAGCATCTTCACTGACAGAAACTGCTGGGCATTGATTTGCTCCATTTCAAAGACATCATACATCTTATATGTTTGGTTTGTTATGCCAACTTCTCTGAAATAATCAGACTGGGAGACACAGCAAGTGTAAGTAAGAGTAGTGCAGTAAAGTCTACATTTTTGTGACAGGGCATACTTCATGTTGTAGTAGCTAATATATCCACAATACATGCTTGTACATGGCAAGCAGATGGATAAATAATTCTCTGCCTACTTCATTGTGATGAACAGGAACAAGTGAAGAAAACTGTTCAAACTATGGAAAGCACACAAGAAAGACCTGCAGCAGCACCAAAGAATTGTCAGCTCACAGTCCTGGAACAGGAGCACCCCACTATGGGGGCTCAGTCTGTCAAAATCTCGATCATTAATGAACAGAAGATATATTTTAACTACATTACTGATAACTGAAAATGAATAAAAAGTAAAGAAAATGATGGAAAACGATTAGCAGAACCAGAAGCACTACTGTGATAGAAACTGTATTTCAAAAATGTACTCAAATAATTCTTATTGCTGTCTCTGCATTAAGATGGCTCCAGAAGTTTTCTTATTATTCTTATCCTGCCTCCAAAGTCCTTTATAACATATTCCATCGCCACTGCTCCAACTCTCTCCCTCTCACATGTTGTCTCCATCTGTGTTCTGAGATGAGTCTTGATAAATGGAAAACGCACATTTATATTCTCTCTCTCTGTCACTCTCCCAACAGTTCCCAAACCCTGACTCCCTGAGCAGTACATAACTACTGCTACTCTTATTGCATTCATTTAAATAGTGAAGAACTGCTGCATAAACACATTCTAAAATTTATTAAAGAAAACCAGATCCTGAATCCCTTCCATGACATGTTCCATCCTTGATTCGGTATTTCAAATAACTTTTTCTGCCTACTGACCTTATTCTGAAAACATGGACAAAGGTCTCCTGTTGAACAATTGCTGTAGACCTTAAGAAAACATTTGATTTAGTTGACCATGCTCTTCTCTTACAAATTATTAAAACTGTCAGTTTCTCTAAAGAGACCATTCAGTGACTATCTTTACACTAGTTCTGGATCTCCACAACCACATTTCAAACTGGAATTATCTTAGTTTTGTTTTGTTGTTTTTCAACATTATTTTTGCTGCTTTGTATCAACTCAAAATGATGACTTAAATAAATTGCCTCCTCCTTATTAGAGCCTTCCCCAGTGATACAAATTGAAGAAGACTGTATTAAAATTTGTTCCTGGTTCTTCTACCACAAATGATTCTTGGTTCCATTACCACAAAATGACTCTTAATTCATTGAAAACAGAATGCCAGCAGCTGCATAGTACAGAATGATTCAGCTCAGATTATGACCCAGATGACTAGGTGACTCATGCTGGAGGAGTCAACAAGGCATTGTGGGAAGGAGTGGATGATATCCCAGGGAGGGATATGGTCTTTCCTCCTGCACCACTAGCAGATATTGGGTACAGAAGTGCATAGCAGAAAGCATACACACTGAGGACATTCACTTGGCTCTGCCAAAACAGGTCAATGTAGTAAACTTAACTGAGCAGGTGCAGTAATAGACACTCCCCCAGGGATGGCATTTTAGGGTGCTGTATCTGCAAGAATGCACATCAGCCACTGGAGATTGAGCTTAGGCCTGGAAAGCAGATAATCTCTCATAACTCCCAGGATGGCAACCATGAATATAAGCAGACCTTGCCCTGTAAATGAATTAATGGGTGCAATCACATTGTGTGCCTGAACGTAAGATGCCATGAAGTTAAAGGAAAAAGATAACTAAATGATTTTCATGAACACTCAACTCCTTTTCTTCTCTCCACTTCAAATCATTAACTCACTTAGACATTCTTCCTCTTTTTCCTATGATGCTCTTTTCAACCCATCTTTAACCTTCCATTTGCATGTTGATTACTAAGTCCTTAGTCATCTGAAACATGCAAATGGACTACTAGCTTATTTACCCCAAAACTAGAAGTCTTTCATAAAAATGCCATAATTCCTAAATTAGAATTGTATGTTACTTATCTATATAATCAATGCAGTGCAATCACTCTACAAAACATTGTCAATAAAATCCGCTACATTATTAACTTTTTAGACCATAGAATATATATATATGACTTTATCATGCTAAATTGCAAAACACCCTACCCATTGCCCAAATGCCAGTCTTCCTCCTTACTGTAACCATATACAATCTACTCTTTCTAATCTTGTACAGAACTCACTTCCACATGATATTAGAAACCGTCTCAGTATTATCTTCTTCATAAAAAGTCACCTAAATCCTTTGCTAGAATCTTATTGTAAATACTTTGCTTAGCCATAGTAACCCTTTGTTTTTAAACCTGTTCACTTCACTGATCTCAGCTAAAAACCCCTTTCACTGCCCTCATGTGCTTTCTGTTTCTGCTTACTATGTTTTAACTTAAAAGATTTTACCCATTGTCTCTTCAGTTATTGCTTCTTTATTTATAGTTCATATAACTTCTTAAACAAAACTTGTGCTTCTGTTCTGTTTCAGTTATAAAGACTACAGATATATCCTTGTAAACTGAGTCTGTGCTTTGCTTGCATTGTTTATATTTGTAGTTTTTTAATGTTTTCTAAGTTTGATTCATTTTGTGCCTCTTCTTCAAAATAATAATTGAAAATGCCCACTTATTAGATTAACTACAAATAAAAAAGATGTACCCTGGGATTCATGAAGCTTGCGCCAGGTGCAGGCATAGCATCGGCGTTCTAACACCAAATATGGCTACCAAGTGATTCAGGTACAAGCTGTTTCCACATGCACTACCTTGCGTAAGCTACGCCCGTACAACTCCCGGGCCCTGTATGCTAATTACCCCATGTGCAGTAGTGTAGCATGCAAATGAAGGTATGTAGCAATCCAGGAAGTGGTGCAGGCATAGTGTAAGCATGCAGAAACGTAAACCGTAGAAAACGGTTTACTTTTTTGCAAACATAAAATCGGAGACATGACAGCCAACCAAACATATGTATTATATTGTTAATATATTCCAATGGCTAAATATATAGCCACTGGCATAAAAAAAATGTATAAAATATAAAATTAACATTTAATATATATAGTCGCACTATCGCGACATGGAAGCGCAGGGCAGCGGTGCGCAAAGGCGATCGCAAGTAAAATATAAAAATATAGAATAAAATTGCAATGAAACACATATCACGATTTCCCCATAATAGTCAATGGCAGGCATGCTACACCATACTATGGCACAAGGGTTGCTAAGGGGCAGTGACAGTGTTATGTGCAGTAGCTAGGAATTAGTAGGCAATGCCATGCAAATGAGAGGAGTAATAGTGAATTGCAAATTCCCCGCTGGTATAAGGATGCACCTCACAGTGTAGCGTTATAACACTGAGGTGTGCCCTTGAGATAAAGATGACATCAAGAGAGGGGTGTGTCACCATTGTTGTAAGAACATTAGAGCATTGCTAAACCGGTTTGCCCCTAGCTAAGCAAAGCTGCAGGATAGGGGTGTGTTGAACTGGCCATAGCTATGCTTAGCAGAGAGTACACAAGGTAACCGAGTATGCATGTGAACGGAGATGAAAACGCGTGTAAATCCGGTAAATGGGTTTGCACGGCGCACACTGCAGCTGAAACAGGAAGGATATAGGAAAGAAATAAGGAAATGCTGCAGCAGTGAAATTGAAGTACAAATGACTAATTAATGCCTACAGTGGGCCATAGACAACAGCTAACAAGGCTGCAAGCAGCTACCTGCAGAACAGGAAAGGGTACGGGCTGTACTGCAAAGAAAACAGTAAAGTTTCAAAGCAGAACAAAGCCGATTTGCAGTATATCAGCTACCATGACTGGGTAGGGAAAGTACAAAACAAGAAAGACGGCAGGTGGATGCATGCCTGATAATGGGAGGGGATCCAGGTTTAAAAGTGAATTAAAGGGCAACATATTAATCAAGGCAGGCAAGCAGATCTCCACAGTAAAGGCCCCACACTTGAAGTACTCATTGCAAAACCCATAAGTAAGACACGCTGCAGCTGGAATAGCTCATACACACCCACTGACATCAGAAGCATCCATAGCACAATAGTATAAAGTGCGAAAGCACCTCACATACATTTATGTATTCCCATACATTCTGCACCAGTGGTGTATACAGATGGAGAACTTTTAGTATGTATATGTTAGGGGCTGCCATAGCTTTGATCCACCAGCATGTGTTACAGACTGAAGGTGGTGTGGAGAATGATGCACATGACCACCTCAGGCACCAGAAAAGGAGCAGAGTGTTCAGACCCAGGGTAACTTACCAGGGGCTACATGATCTGGAGATAGTAGAGCATTACAGGGTGGACAGGGACATCCTACAGCAACTTGTGGAGCTGTGCTGGCCACACCTCAGAGCCAGAACAAACAGAGGGGAACGCATCCCAGTGGATACGAAGGTGTGTGTAAGCCTGAGAATACCAGCTACAGGTACCTTTCAAAGACCAACTGGGGATATCATGGGGATCTCACAGGCATTAGCATCCAGGGTACTACACCAGTTTCTGGATGCCATGTTACCACATGCCAATGAGCACATATACTTCCCCCGAACGCAGGACGAGTTGGCCAGCAATATGCGTCTCTTCCACCATGTGGCAGACTACCCGGAGGTACTGGGTGCAATAGACTGCACGCACATACACATGGAATTACCACCCGGTGAGCAGGGTAGGCGCTACATAAACCGCAAGGGATACTCCTCCATCAACTGTCAGGTCATGTGCAATGCCCAGGGCATTATCATGGATGTGTGTGCTGGCAGCCCTGGAAGCTATCACGACTCCCACATCTGGCATGCCTCACAGCTGTATCAGTTATTTGCCAGGGGGGACATCCCAAATGGCCACCTGGTGGGAGATACTGACTATGCACTGGAACCGTGGATGATGACTCCCATCAGAAATGCACACACACCCATGCAGGAATGCCATAATGAGGCACACGCACAAACCAGAATCATCATAGAGTGTGTGTCTGAGATGCTGAAATCACGGTTCCGTTGCTTGGACATATCTGGTGGAGCTTTGCAGTACTCTCCAGGCACGTGTGCCCACATCTTCATAGTATGTGCCATGCTACACAATATGGTCCTGCGGAAACAGCTGCAGCAGGGACAGAATGGTGAAGGCCCTCACAGCCCACCACCATTGCCAAGGGCCCCACAGGCACAGAGGTACTCAGACCACAAACACCTTGAGCCAGCCCCAGTAGGCAGATGGTGGGGTGCCCAGTATGCTCATGCACTGGCAAAGAGGGAACGTATAGCACACACACTGACAGTGTAGGCACCTAGGGACTGACACTTTTCTCCACCTGCACACACAGTAAAAATGGATGGCACACACACAAGACTACCTGTAAATTGTCATGTATAGGCAGTCTACTGTGTGCATCCAACATAGGCAGCCCTGAACTATTGCACACACAACTGCCATTGGCACAAGGTAAGTCAACACCTGAACAGTAAATTAAGCTATCAGCATGTGCTGATACTGTATGTATAGATTCATAGGTAGGTACTTGGCCATCTGCCAGAGGCCATTCATAAGCCCAGCCAAAATGTGTCAGCTTTTGCCACCCCATTGATCCATTAACTGTCCCTCTGTGGAGTAGAGCCACTGAATGTATCTGCAAGGATGTTGGTGATATCAGTAAGGTCAGCATATTTTGTGCTATATTTCACCGGCACAGTGCAAATCTGTGTGTCACCACTTAGATCCCTGACATAGCCAAAGAAGGCTTTGTGGTTATCTTTCGAATCATTGCATATTCTCCTGCTGATGTTAGCCTTGGATGATGTCATGAGGGAGCTACGTATCATACTAATAGTGGTCATGGATGTCTGCCCTTTGTGGGATTTGCTGTTTGTCTGGAACACTGTCCTACTTCTGTAGTATAGCCTGTTTATTGCAGAGGTCTGCCAGACTGGTGTCCTTGTCTAGGAGAAGTGAGTCTTGGTTTACCAGTGATGGCACGATGCACACATCCGTGTAGGTGCTTATAGACTGCATTTATAAATCTATCTGTATCTTGAGCAGTGTTTCCCCTTAGTGTGGGGGCTGTGAAACCCCCCACCCCTGTCACTAGTAGTGTAAATTTAGCTGTAGGAAAGATATATACTGTGGTATCCGTGGGTGGGGGAGATGCTTGGGTGTGGAAACAGTGAATAGTTCATGGTCAGATCTAACCAGTGACTGGTTAACCTCCGCTGTGGTGCACCTGTTGCCCATGTTGGTGATGACCACTTCTAGTATGCTTCCACCCCTCATTAAGGAGGTTACCACCTGATACAGGGCATATGAGTTGATAAATTCCAGGAAGTGCTGGGCCTGGAAGTGAGTACTGGAGTAAGTTTCCCAGTTAATGGTATGGTAGTTGACATCGACCAATATCAGGGTGTGAGTTAGGACTGTCATGTTCTCCACTGACTCCAGGTAGGTGGAGTGGTGGTCCTGGGTCATGGAGGGTGATCCGTAGCAGGCCACAGTTTACATTGCAGTTGTGGCTGATGTTAGCTGCACATGGACGATCTCAGAGGTATCATGCTGCCCCACTAACCTGGAGGTGTAGGTATCCCTGATGAATATGGATACACCCCCTCCATGTCTATGTCAGTCCATGTTCTGTGGCTGAAATGTGTGGTATGGGTTGTAATCTGGTAGTGCTGGTGTGCTCTCAGGAGCCTTAACACGGATCTCAGTTACTGCACAGATGTTGATGTTGTACATCCTGAGGAGTGCTGTGAATGCATGCATGTTGTGATCACAACCCCTGGTGTTGAGTAGCATAACCCTCATTGATTCTGCTATTGTGCTGTTTATGAAGCTGGTATTCACCTTCAAGACTCTCCTAAATAAGGCACCATGGGGTGCCAATAGCCTTGGCCAGTATTCTAAAGTCTAAGGCTGACACATAGGCCGGTATGGTATTGTTGCATGCATGTTCCCCATCTGTGCTTGTTTTTCATCTCTCCTGTAGGTAACCTACTGGTAAGCAATAGAAAGCCTTAAACTTATACAAGTATTCTAGCTTCCAAGATAGGCTTTTGGAGTGACTAAGTATCAGTGTTCTGTATGTTCTTGCTGTACTTAACTGTTTCCTGACTACATGGTGATTTCTCACTGTATATTATGATCTGAAGGTCTGTTTATTCACATATTATGGCTGTGATGGCCTGCACTTTAGAGGTTCACAGATAGCCTACTACCTATCTGCCCAAGGGCAATTAGAAGCATAGCTACAGCGTGTTGGCTTTCTCCGCACCACTGATGAAGTAACTGAGCCTCTGTCAAGCATAGCCAATGAAACAATTCCAGGCAGAGTTGCTGGAAGCTGTGGAAGACTGGGGTTGTGGAGGGTGATAGTGATCTAAAGAGGGCATGTTAATGTGACAATTCACCACCATTCAATTTCCCCAACAGGTCTCACAGCTATTAAACTGGACAGGCTCCCCCACCCCCCTGACTGTATAGTTTTGGGACACATGATCCCAGGGGTGTATATTCTGTTACCCATTCACACAACAAGGTTTCCCTTGAAGTGTGTCAGTGAGGGGCTATGCCTAATGTAGTTAGGAATGTAATGTATTGTCTCACAGTACATTTGTTATATGTTGTTATTTCAAGAGTAAGTGAAGCTCAGTGGGTTTGGGGGCCTCCGCCCTTTGCTTAGCCTAGCTTACACATAGAAATGATCTAAATAGGAAATAGGTGGAAGCAACGTTAATGTCAACAGTGTAATGGTTACAGCATCTGCATAGTATCTGTGCATTCGAGGTCTCAATCCCGATAAAGGCAGGGATGTTTATCATGTTCAGAAGTATACCTTAACCACAGCTTGCATATATAGGTAGTAATCGTCTGTATAATAAATATTCGAAACACCCATATAAACCCATGTGTGCTGGAGAGTACAGTCAACAGAGAATGTAATGTTATGTTAGCACATAGTGAGATGTTACTTCACTGACATGTATATATCCTGAGTAGTTAGCGGATGTGGCCGTGTTTGCGCGCACAGGTTATACGTTACAAAGTTTATTTAACTGTGTTTAACCGCTGCTATAATGTCACACAAACACTTTTAAACATGCTTACAACTGCTTAAATGAGCTTTATTCTGCAGTAAAAAACATTTGTAAAGCATAACAGGTGTTGAACCCTGGACCATGCACACTATAATCATGGGACTTACCACTAAGCCATGTTTCAAAGTCTTGAAACTACACCTTATACCATATGCATTCCACTGTAATGATCATAAATGGGACAGTCACTTTGTGTACATATATACAGTACATTGTAATGTACTGTAGTTTGTGAAACAACACATTCCAGTCTACATATGTACTACTGTTACAAATCAATACGAACTATATATATATATATATATATATATATATATATATATATATATACACACACACACACATATATATATATATATATATATATATATATATGCATGTCAGTGATGTCTGCACATATATAAATATATATATATATATATATATATATATATATATATATATATATATATATATATATATATATATTATACAGTTACATCAATAGCCATATATATAAACATGTATGATCACACTTCGTGACACAGAAGCACTCAAAAAGAATTGGAGTGTACACAAAACACATGCAGCTCTGGTATTATAACTATTAATATTTACCTAATTCACCATAGAAGGGATGATTGTTGTGTATGTGAAGATTGGGGTGGGGGAGGAATGATGGGTAATGAAATCATGCATCAAGGAGGGCCTGGGTTGGATGCTCAATAAGTGAACTGGAGGGGTATACATGGAGTATAGTGACAATATAAAAACGTCACAAAACAAGAACCTTTCTCATTCATAATACACCCTGTCATGTCACATTGCAACACCTAATTTCACAAACATATGAACATTAACATGTATCAGACATATGTACACCAACTGACTGTCACATTTGTTTTCAGTAGTGAGGAATGCCTGTAGTAAAATGTATAGTCTAAACACCATAACATTTGTACATATCTTGGATGCCTTAGTAGTAAAGTCAGTGACTGTGGTGTTCATGGTACCGGGTTCAAGGGCTGTTAAGTTATTTTGAGGGCCAGAATAAGGGCTGTTGTATGCAGGTGGATGAAAGCACTCTTAAGCAGTTGTAAGCGGGTTTCCACGGGTTTGCACAATGGTAAGCGGCACTGAAACACGGTAAACAGAGAAGCGCTTCACAGGTTTAACCTTTGCTTAACGTCGTGCAGACCACAGGCAAACCTGCTTACAACCACTTAAATGTGCATTATTCACACTTTCCCTACCAGTGCCTACTCTGAGAGGTAAAATAATAACACCTTCCAGGATTAGAACCCACAACCATGTACTCCATCCTCAGTGTAACCTAACACTAAGCTACCTGGGATGTACCTATCCCAGCTGTGCATGCAGACAGGTTAAAACACAAAAGGGAGGACTGTGTTGAAATAGAACAACCCGTGTATGCTCATATATAGCTCTATAGATATATCTATATAAATATATATATATATATGTATATATATATATATATATATAGAGAGAGAGAGATACATAGAGACATGTTGATATATACAGGTCTACATATATATGTAGATATATAGATAGGTTAAAAACATCTACACATCTTTGGAGGTACAAATAAACATATGCAATAATATATATATATATATATATATATATATATATATATATATATATATACATGTACACACACACACACATATATATATATATATATATATATATATGCATACATGTGTGTAGACAGCATCTGAAGTGTTCATATCTGAGTATAACATGGACCATAGCAATCACACATTCCGCCCACCCAAAACAATACGAACATAACATATGAAGAGTATATGCCAATACACTATTACAAATATGTTCTATGGACACAGTCACCAACACAACTGCAATGACTGCAAATATCCATGACAGAAATACACAGCTTTCATTTTGCAAAACGTTATTACATTCCGATGTATTGCCAAAAGGATTCAAGGACTAACAGTACCTGCATGCTATACAGGAAGCATTTAACAGTGCCTTAATGTATCAGCCTGCAATTACCATAGTATTAGTCCACTAAGGGACAGGTGTTCACATAGGGGAAAGAACACCCACACACATAAAGATGTTGTATAAAAGGGGTTCCTACACACCTGCATGTGCTATGTACACCCACCAACATCTACCCCACAACCAAAATAATTACATCAATACATACTGCCATATCATAACCAATTATTCAACTACTGTACAACATCTGCTGAAACCTTAGCATACCTTGACACAGACACACTAGCATGGCCCTATATGAAATAGTTGCTGTTATACAATTGAACAGCTGCTGATATAACAGAGTTTGTATGAACTAATCCCGTTTCAGAGGGCTGAAAGGTTCGTACACCAGGAAGTGTTATCGAGTACTGATTATCAGCACAGTATGATACACAGTAACACCAAACTAGATATGTCTGGTAAGCACACTGTAAACCCCCTAACATTATATGCATAGCTATGCAGCCTTGAGCTGGTCAAACAACCTGGCCAGACTGAAACATATGCAGAAGTATTAGGTACAGACAAACCCTGCACAAGTAGCAATGTTCAGAAATATAACAGCAGTACTCACATTTAGACCAAATCCTCTAGGCATTGCACACAATATATTACTGTTCGTCTCCATACAGCTGTTGCAATAGATTCCAAACAACACTTCCAGGCTGTCTTCCTCACAAGTAAGGCAAAGTGACAACGCCCAAGTGGAGTACTCAATTATACTCCACTGTTGTCATGGTATTGGCTAAGGCAGTAGCAGCGCAGCTGATGTGCATGTAATTAGCTTCTTAGGAACACCAATTGGTTATTGGGATAGCACGTTACTGATCTGTAACTATAAAAGATTGCCTTGTCACACATTCAAACCATCTGTATCTACCTGTAGGACAGTACAAAACACTGAAAGACGAACCAAAAATGAGTATTATACTAGTCAATAACACCTCCAAATACTAAGAAGGTATGTATATCATGTAGTATGTCTGTGTATGTAGTACCTGTTCTGTAAGAATTACAGTGTAATCAATGCATATAGTGGAAATAGCTATCTTGTAGCGATGTATTGTTGAGCAGTAGTAATGCTTGTAGTATTCTATGTGTGTACTGCTGTAGGTCACAAGGCAAACTCCGCATACACCACAAGGGATGATATGGGCTTGGAACTCACCGATTCACTTCCAGCCACTGTCAGTGTCAGGACTGGTCCAACAAGTATGTGCTATAACAGGGGATAGTATATGTTGATATATTGTAACAGTCAACATATGTATGGGTGTATAAGTAAGATTAACATGTCAAAGGTGGGCTTACTGTGCAAATATGGTGTGCAATGTGGGATATTGTGCCAATAACTGTGTAATGTACAGTATTTTAGGCAGATATGTATTCCATTCTACATAGCAGTCCTGTTATGTTATGCAAACAGTAGTTATGTCTATTGGCGATTACAATACTCAGTAACAGGATACATATCATTTGTATTCATCTGACAGTTTAGCAGCATGATAGCAAAGATAATTGGAGCTAGGTAACTATTCATGCACATAACACATGTAATATCCACCTCTTTAATATCGTTTGCAAGCAATAACAGCTGTGCATGTGTACATGTTATGCAAATTAGTAGTGACCCTTGTTACAGGGCTGGACCTCTCTAGTATTGCTTGCAAGCAATAACAGCTGTGCATGTGTACATGTTATGTAAATGTGTAGTGACCCTTGTTACAGGGCTGGACCTCTCTAGTATCGTTTGCAAGCAATAACAGCTGTGCATGTGTACCTGTTATGCAAATGTGTCGTGACTCTTGTTACAGGGCTGGACCTCTCTAGTATCGTTTGCAGGCAATAACAGCTGTGCATGTGTACATGTTACGCAAATGTGTAGTGACCCTTGTTACAGGGCTGGTCCTCTCTAGTATCATTTGCAAGCAATAACAGCTGTGCATGTGTACATGTTATGCAAATGTGTAGTGACCCTTGTTACAAGGCTGAGCCAAATGGCTATGTGTACACCTACATAGAGTGGATATTGAGAGTAGAGACACACTGGTTGAACTACCAGATTTGTGTAGCCTAACCTCTCATTGACAACATAACAGCCACTTGCACATACTGTATGTAAGGTAGTGCACAGTACTGGTAATGAAACAGGTTGCACATCATCTTTAACTCCAGTGTAACATCTGCAGTAGGAGTGTAAGATGTAGGAGACTGCTGCCCATGTGTAATAGCTGCTTCATAGGTGATGGCTTACGCTATCTGATTATATCCTGATCATGTTAATAGTGGCATCAGAGTCTATTGATACATGACTCTGTTTGGAGAGTGGGTGTCTGTGCCCAGCATAGCTCATGGTCCTGGTGGATATGTGAGTATATACCCAGAGAAGGAAACAGACCTGTAAACACTTGCATCATCTGTTATCAACTAACAGAATATGATGTGCTCCTCAGAGGATGATTGCTGCTAAAGGTAGTTACAATGTTTCCATAATAGCCAGTGTTGTCACGTCCATAACACAAATATTTACATGTGAGCCTCACTGTCTAAAACATCTTCAAAAGCAATAAGTAAACTAAATACAGTACTTGGTACTTGTAGTACTGAATGCTCATAGAGGCGTGTCCACTAGTCAGCCACTGGTGTTTACTAATGTCAGCTTTGTGTATGTGGCCATCCTGGGTGAATGTAATCTCTATGCCATGTACACTGCCAAACCCACCTAACACCACACCCCACACATTGTTTGGGATGCAGCTTCAGGGGTAAGCTGGAAGGCAGCCCAGTCTACAGCCATGACTGGACTGGACAGCCATGAGCTGTAGGTTAACACAAGCATCTCATCATCACAACCAACACATACCCTTACCAGAACACAGTAAGGACACCCACACACACTACCAGAAATCACACACATTCACAGACACTTCTACGTATCTGGCCAAACAAGTGACCTCCCAAGCTGGAAGAGACAGACAATGAAATACACAAACTGTATGGCATAATTTGCATAATTGTGCCACACCTTAGAACAACACGTGGCTGGAAACATGTCCAACTGTACTCATTTGTGAATGCAAACTCTAGCACTATGTTACACACCAACCTATACGAGGGCACACATACTGTCAGCTGCCTGTCTGCCATGATTAGCCACATACCCATACACTCAGACCACCTTTTGAACTATACACATGGCTCTGGCATATTCCATGTTGCTGTGCAGGACCTGTGATGCAGTAGCCTGGACTGCATGGAAACACATGTAGGAACTGTCAGGTCTTGTAGCCCATGCAGGTATGTCCCAAGGCCTGGGTAGCATTCTGCCATTGGCCAGAATGATACTGCAGTACAGGGACAAAAGGATTGTATTCCACAATTGTCTAGTGTCGTGGTGTAAGTCAAACGGTATCCAGTATCTGTCTGCCTGGGATAACACGGTTGACAGACCATGATGCTTTGCCAGATAGGGCCTACACCTGTCACCACTGGAAATCTGGATACTGCCTAGGGCTCATGCTTCCCCTATAGTGCCTTCATCATGCACAGTTCAAGTGAAGGTCCACTGCTGTTACAGGGACAGCCAAGCAATAAATTTGCTACACAATGATACATGTCAGAAACACTATATGGACACACATATGTCAATCCCTAACATGGAGAACATATCTGTGCAGTGGCTGAGACATATTTCGATGCTCTGGAGAGCACATCTGCATGACCATGTTATAACACATACCTCACCTCTTGCCCATTATCCTTTATTGGAACACACGGGCCGCAGGTGTGTCCATATTCCTGAAGGATATGTACACCCCTATGCTAGTTGCACTTGCATAACTTCAGATGCATTATGCTGAGCAACTACCTTTGTGCCAAAGTGGAATTCAAATTGCACCTTGCGACAGATCACCCACCATGCCGTGGATTTCCCAACTGTCATAATGTGCTGTAATGGGGAAGATTAGGTCTGAGACAGAAAACCATAATAATGGCTACTCTCAACTATTCCATTATGAACTGGGAAGACTTGTCATGTACCAACACCTGCGCTCAATGCATGTTGGATTCCATCAACCCCAATGACCTGGATCACAGTAGTCACACAAACAGGGCTAACAGTATGCTACACATAGTCAGTCTCCAATGCCAATGTTATGTTTCCTAAGAGCAGAGTGGTGACAGTCATGGCACCCATGCAGATGGACAATGCATGTGCAAATTCTGAATCCTACACAAATGAACCTTAAGCAATCACATACGTGCAGTGATTGTGCCATTGAAACAGAATCAGGATTCACCAAACACAAACAAGAAGGCAAATTGGGGTTACATTTTTTAAACTGTACCACAGAAGGTAGCAACTGTTGCAAGAGTGAACACACATGAGTGTAGGTGATCCCTGGTCAGCCTCAGTAAGATGCAGATACACCATATAAAACCACACAAAGCTACTGTGAAACTAATCAGCCACATATTATGAGGCCATTTACAGAGCATTCTATAGCTGTGTCATTAATCATAATGGCAACGACAAGACCTGCCGTGCTGCACAGCACTGTGGCATGGGAAGTACTGCACCTACAGAAATAGCACCTGTTCATCCAGATAGGGTCTTGGAGAACCTAAACCCACTCCCACCCCCCCCAACAGGTACACTTAGTAATATATCCATGTACAATACAGGGCCCCTGTAATAACAACTATGCAGGTACAAGCTGCACTCTAAAGCCATACATACAGCTTTCATGGGACCTTTCATCATCCCAGGGTGTATCCTACACAAAATGTAAGAACAATCAGCTATCCACATACATATCATGTTCAATCATAGTTCCATGTCAGGCTGTGTACACACTGAATGGTGCACAGCAACAGGTATCACACCCCACAAAGGGGGACACACCATTGATAATGGGAAATAGTGCACAACTACCCTGCTGAGTCTGGTCTGTAAGGCCATGAACCATGATCAATGTATTTGATGTACTCAGTACAGATGTAGATGACAGTAGGGTTGATTCACACTGCATATCATGACCTTGCCAGGTCGTAGGACACCATCACCCAAACTGTGTTCCAGCTACACTCAGTAAACTAGGTATATATTCCTATGTCACAGGAGTGGTTGGCAACTGGACTGCTGGCAGAACCAACACTACAGAAGGTGTCTGACTAATACACACACATCAAACCAGTGACAGCCACAGTAACACAGGGTTCATTCCTGGTACTCCCCCTCTTTGTTATCTATACCACACAGACTAACACAGAAGGCATCAGCCTATTGATGTTTGCAAATGACTATGAACTAGGAGCAATACTCAATGTGTGCTGTGTTGAACATACAGAAGGGCCTTTGTGTGTCAGATGTGTGGTGTGTGACATATGGCCACAATCTGACAGCTAAGTATTGCATTGTCATCCCCTGTGTTAAAAACCCTGGACCCATGAACTACCACCTAGACAGCAGTCAACATAATGGCAACTGTGTGTGTATGGGATGCAGCTGGACAGTAGTCTTCCCTTTGATAGTTACTTCACCACACCAGTCAGGTAGTCATATGTGGCACCCCCTAATCATGACAGGGTGCCATCCAGGAATATAGATAATTGCTCAGCCATATTCGACACTCATGTGACCCATAACAGATCACATATTTCCTTTAAGGGTTATTGCCCATGTGTAGATGGCCTACAATGCCCTTCCCAATCACTAGCTGCACTATGTAGCATGCAGCCTACCCTGAATAAAGCCATGTCCAACCCAGAGGTGTTGCACATGCTACACTTAACACATCCTGATCCCAAATAAACACATACTTCATGGACATCCACCTTTCTAGTACAAGGATCACAACATGCCTGACAGATCTCTGTCCCATACACTTAACATACTCTTGCCATACTATGCATCCCTGTCCAGCGAAGCTGCACATCGCCCGTCTCTGTGACATGGTGTGATGACAGCATGCCAAATATGTCAGTAACCCTGTGGATCAGTTCTGTGGTACTGCTTGAACTGGCCACTGAAACCTACCTGTCTGTTGCCTACAGCTAGGTAACCTGCCTGCCTACGCTCATAAATGGCCCAGGGCATATAGCCTACTAGATCACTATGACCATGCATGCTATAGCTGATATCCACCCCTGCAAATACCATCAGGCTAGCTATTGTCCCATGTCTTACACATGTGCAACACATGCAATACATGGCAGGATGCTACACAGCTGTACAGTGCCATGTAGATGTATATGGCAAAACACATACATGCTTACAAGTCTGCAGGGTCACAGGTCATGTCCCTAATGGCTGTGTATGACTATATATGTGACATATACACAGCATTAAGGTCAATTGCATTAATGTGAACACATCCAGGCATGTGCTGATAGGTAAAGACACCAGTACAGGCAAACAGACATGCCCATGTCAAGGCAACATCCACATGGAGTATGAGCAATGTCATCACATGACACACACATATATGGCGATAACATCACATCACCAGTAAGTGTGAAATGTGTGTGACTTATATATGTCAGTGGTGTTAGTGTCACGTAGATTTGCAAAGACTTATTTGTAATCTTAATGAATGTGATACACACGTATGTTCGGCTGTACTTCTGTACTTCTCTGTGAGTTACTGTGACCTGTCTCCATCATTATGTCTTCCAGGTATACCATGTAGCAGGTTGCCAGCGTACACCCACTTGGAGGATGAGGTCCTCATCCCATACCTCCTCGACAACCATACAACACTCTTAAGCCATTTACCACAGGATGCACAGCAGTGGGATGCCCTGTGGGAGGAACTCCGCAGGAGGGTAAATGATGTTGGCAGTCACAATCGCACCTATCAGCAGGTGCACCGACACTGCACTGACCTCATAAGATGGGCAAAACAGTGTGCTAATGCAATCGCCAGGGAACAAGGTGCAACAGGTGGGGGGGCACTCACCAAGCCCCCACTCACACGTACCGAGGAGCTACTGGCCAACCTGGGGACACTTGCAGACCTCCATCCATAAGCTTTAGCTGGTATTGTGGAGATGGGTGTCTTTCAACCACCGAGCCTGGAGTTGCCTGGTAAGTCAGTACTGCACATATAACACAACTATATTTCACATAGTTACATGTGTTACTGTACAATATGTAATGTAACATCATATGCAAGGCATGTATGCACACATGCCACATACTATAGTCTGCTACTCTATGTATGCCCAGATGTGCATACTCCATAGTATAGTGTATTGTACTGGCTTATGTGCTAACATGGACATTGCACCCTGTAGCTATCACACAGGTGTGGATAATGATCTTACTCCTGTTTAGATACCTCTGGCATTTCGCAGTGACAGCAGCCTGTGTCAGGTGAGACTGTTATTATTTACCAGGTTTGATAATGCACAGATCATATTAATTGCATGCTATCTGCCATAACACACAAACACAAAATGTATGGTGGTCCTGTTAATAGACACTGTTCAGACCTGCAATGCATCACAGTGGTTACCCATGTGAAACAATTGAAGACTATATGAAACACCTACACTGAACCTTCCAAACTTTCATTGCCAGATGTGTGGACAACTGTGAATACAATGGTGGAGGTGTGTTTCACTGTAGGGACAGGTACTACATATCAGTATTACACATGTTGGGAATACAAACAATACTGTACAGAGAGCATATGTGTGCACACACTCTAAATGTGTTGGAGCTGGAGTATGACCGGCCCACAGAATACACCCTTGTGGATTATACCCTTCCTATGAATGTCACACAATATCATGTGCTATTTGACATGTCCATGACATGTAGTGGGCAGACTGCAACACTGCTCAACTATCCTGCAAAACATGATGTCTCACATCCCATACATACCACCATTTGTCTGCATAACCCTGTCCTCAGTGGAGCATATGACATCTATGGGTGTATGCCATATGGGATAACACTTACATGTGAAATAAGATGGCCATCACAACCATTGGACAGAACATGTGTACACATGGCCATGGAGGATGGCCAGAGACATGAAGCAACACACACAGTAGAAGTGATGTACATGTGTGTACACCCTGTTGTACATTGGCTCGTCACAATACAACTATG
Organism: Protopterus annectens; assembly: GCF_019279795.1. Taxonomy (NCBI): domain Eukaryota; kingdom Metazoa; phylum Chordata; order Ceratodontiformes; family Protopteridae; genus Protopterus; species Protopterus annectens. Next base: position 78,721,194 of record NC_056738.1, on the reverse strand, counting down.
GCCTTTGTGTAATGGTGATATTGCAGATGTGAAACAATAAACATCATAAAGGCCTGTGCACAGCTTGTGTAGGCATAACATGAAACCACCACATAACATGTCTTGAACATCTTGAGTGTGTCATGACATGAAAGCATTCACCTATACAGTATCCAAATGCATACATGTGTTGCACAACATACACATACAACCACATCAGGCCACAGATACAGTACACTCACCTTGCTGGTGTCAGACATCACTGCCATGCCCACTCCTCATGTGTGAGGTACACAGATGGCATGTGGGACATAGAGTACTGCTAAGTTAGCCATGTGTGGGCATAGTTGCCAGGCATCAGTAATATGGTTGCAGATGTGCAGGGGTGTCATTCGTATACCCTTCTGTGACCTGTGTCACACATTCCACATTAGGGTTTAGTGTGTATACACCTCAGTGACGTGGGTCACATTCCACATTAGATATGTATTGTATATGAACATAGTCATGGCTATGAACTGTGTCAGTAACTCACACTCTATAGCAATTGTGAAGCCACATGATGCCCTGCAATTGCTATGCACATCAGCTCAATGTGCAGTATGTCACTGCATATTTGTAGGGAGGACAGACAACATTGCGTCAGCTGAAGGCCCATGTTAGTATAACATGTCCCTGCATTGGGACACCATTACCGTACTGTAGATTGGAAAGGACACCATTATGTTACACATGTATGCATGTCATTCAACATGTCAGCAGAAGACATGTCATACTACATGTGATTGGCAAGGTCATATGCCACACATCAGGCCGGTGTACTGTAAACCTGTGCTGGTCTGTAGCACCATTGCAAAGTAGGGACAGCCAAGTCAAACATGTGTGTACAGCCACATGCACAATGTCTATAGACTCAGCTCAGGGGTAGGTGGAATAATATTGAACAGACATGCACTGCTTTGGGGGAGATATGCAAGCTAGGGCTCAGGCAAACATAGTATTCAGTCGACATACCTTTCTGCTCATGTCCTCACACATAGGGGCGGTGGCCAACACAAAGCATCAGTGGCAGAAGTACAAAGGTCAGTGATGGTCTGTTAACATGCGGTGTATGTTGCACACACCATGGTAGTGTGGTGCAATGGTGCAAAGTGCATGCATTGTGTTGTGGGTATGGGGCATAGGCTACTAGCACAGATGGTGCAATACAGGTATGTATGCTAACCGCCACTATAATTGTTAAAATGCATGCCATCTGCTATAACACATGCATGCTGTGGTGTGCAACTCAGGGATGTATAACTGCCACTATAATTGTCTAAGCTGAATGCCATCTGCCATATCACATGCATGTAGCGTGTGTCTGTGTGTGTGTCTGTCTGGTATAACTTGCAATGTACAGTTCCTGTCTTCCCCTCACAGGTGATGATGTAGGTGTGTTGCCCTCCTGCGGTCCACCTGATGTTAGTGTCCCCACAGACTCTAGCAGTGATGATGATAGTATGATTGAGGCACAGGCAGGGTTTGTCAGGGGCTGAATCTGTGCCATTGGTTGCCATTCCACCAGTATCCCCCTCATCCTCGCACACAGTTCCCCTGCCTACACATACCCCATCACCACCTGCCATAGAGGAAGGACAGTTGGTGGGTGGTAGCATGAAACAGGGAAGTGTGGAGACTATGGAAGGTGTGCCTGCACACCATGATCCCAGTCAATTGACTGGTGATGTCCCACACAGGCATGTGCCCAGGGCTGCTCGTAGGAGGACCACTGGCCAACATGCCCCTGCGAGACAAAGCACATCAGCTGGAGTCACCAGACATATGTTTCGGGCTGTAATGGAGGCACAGGCATGTGCTGAATGGCACCAGACAGTCTGAGGCTTCAGAGGACTGCTGTCTGTTCAATAACTGACAACATCCAGGCACTTGCAAATGCTCACCATCATCTTGCAAATGTTTTGGATAGACAATTGGGTGACATGGCGGGAGTCCTTGAACGTGGCATGTCAATCCTCGAGCATGGAATATCTGTGCTGGAACATATGGTGGGAGTGAGGCGTCGGGCACATGGACGTAGGCCTGCTACATCACCTGTTGAAGGTCTATGTGAACATGCTACTGCACATGCCCGCTCCCATAGTGGCTGTAGCAGCAGCAGTGCAGCTGGTGCTGTGCAGTACACACCAGGACACAGCAGGCCACGTCCACATGGTCCTGGACGGTCCCAACAGGGACACAATTCCAGTGGACATGTGTCATCAGACAGTACCCAATCTGGACCTCTGCCTGGTAGTGCTCGTGCAACCCCTGGCAGGTGCAGGTCACATGGCCATGGCCGGACACTGTGAACTGTGAAACCTGCCTTGTACAGTCTGCAGCTGTCAATAATACCCCTGTGTAGGCCAGCCACATGCCAGACCTGTGTGCATGCATCCATACACCCACCCACACACACACACACACACACACACACACACACACACACACACACACACACACACACACACACACCAGAAACAAATGTAGGGCACCTCAAAACACACACACATAACATCCACACACACCCAATGATATCACAGGCCCTAACACACACACATGATGTCATTCAGGGGTGCAACAGGGATACTAGATTGCATTGAGTGGATGGGGGGAGGGGGCATTAACATTTCACTATGGTAAAATACAGCCTCACTCCAGGGACCGGACAGCCATACACACACACACACACACACACACACACACACACACACACACACACACACACACACACACACACACACACACACACACACACTGCGGCATTCACAAAGATATACACCTATGTCACATATATACAGATACTTGACGTGTGAGGGTCAACCACCTGCCTATGCCTTTCTTTCTACACTTCACTCTGTACTGATGTCAACAAAAGTGTTCAGGAGAGTGAAAACATGTGGGATGTATTCCCAACCATACGTGACATATATGGACACACACGTGCCAGTACTGTGAATCAAACACTTGCCTATATCATGATAGGTATTACAGAAGTACAGCACTATTGCATTCGCTACAAAGCTTACTGACTCTTTCCTTTGCCAACTGTGCTGATATATGCACAATTTATGCACAGGGGAGGTATTACTGTTACAGGTGTCAAGAGGTTTAACTTCAGTGTCACCCTTACTGCATTCTACATTGTCTGTCTTCCACTTCAATTAACAAAACCTGACCTTAGCAGTTACACAGGTTATTGTAGGAATGGTTGTAACACACCAGTGAGCTGTCCTCAGTAATCATTCATCTGCAAAGTAGCCCCACCACTTAGTAGTCATGTCCAAACATCTGTCCATACCTCATGTACAGCTTACTGCACTTAGAGCATATCACCATATACAGTTGGCAATGTTGAGGCTGTATTGCAACAGCATGATGTACTAAGACAACAGTCACCTTCAAACATCAGACACTGCACACACATGGAATCTACACAAACATCAATACATGTACACATATGCGGTCTACATCAGTAAGTGCACTAGCAGGTCAAGAAGATACATTCCACACCTTCCCCACGCCATATGTGAAACATAGCCGAGCATTACACCATAATGGATGTTGTATTTATGTACTGGTAGGACACAACTACCTTCACCGAGTAGCCAAGTGTACATATATGACAACAGCACATATAAGCAAGACACACACAGCATTATTCCATGTCATGCTCTTACAAACTGTTACTTGACACTGCCATGGTGAAGCCAGGGCACTGTAATGGTCAACAGTGAGCACATCATATTTGCCATACACACCTCATGTTTACTGGAATAGTTCCAGCAATGTGCTCTGTTTGGCTAGGCGGTACACTCATTCAAGCATGTGCGAAGTCTGTTGCTTGTAAATATCTCACCCCAGCAAAGTACTGGCTATTGTGATACTACGGTTAATGCCCAGACAGCACACAGCATGCATGGCTTGCAGTTGTTGACATGGGGATATGTAGGAGCTGTGGCCACACATGGCTGTACATGTCATGAACATATCACCTGTGACTACTCAGAAACATACAGAGCAGAGCTGGAGTTCCTTGGGTCTGTCAGTACAGGCCTTGTGTAGGTCCTATGATCCTGTTATTTGGGTATGCTTGTAGGCATTGCATTAGGTGGACATGTCTAATGACATACATGCCACATGGGGTGTTGTATGACATGATAGGTGTCATGGGTGACCAGTAGAGAGGGAATTTTACCTCTGTTAACATAGATATCAAACCTTATGTACTGTTAGCATGCTATCTGCCATGTGCATGTGTGTAATGACTGTAGCCACTTGTATGTAGAAAGGATAACAAAAGCTATGGTAATGTCATTTATGTTGTATGAATGTGGGATGTACATATCCAGGGCAGGTACAGTTCGGTCATATCCAACCATGAGGGTGTTGTTTACTGGTGTACAGCAACAGTCGACTATGTTAACGCTGACAACATCTGTCGAAGGCTTGTCATTCAGTCATGACAGCCCGGAATGACAGATACTGGACAACCTCATAATAACAACAGGACATTGGCTCATTGTTTTGGTCTATGTTGCCACTCATACCATGACATCACTGCGAGTGGCAGTAATATGCTTGGTAGTAAATGCCTCATGTAAGGTGACGGACAGCAGCAGAAATTGTGTATATGACCAATGTGAGATATACTTAGGGTAGCAGTCCTGCTAATAAAGACAACTACTAACACAGCCGGGAGAGGTCATCTTGACACCTGCACCTCAGTACCATTACAAAATGTGGCTTACAAATTATGCTTGCACATGCCACTGTTCCATGTATAATGCCACTGTCCACAACCTGCTATCAATGTATGCCTTTCAGGGCAGCAAGGTGTGTGACACATGCTGTAGGTAGCATCCGCCTGTGTGTCCCAGTTAACCTATTGTCTGTCACGTCCACACATGCATGATTGTGTATACTTAACATATATATGTCAGTGCTTCATGTACATGTATGCATGTGTATCACACAGCACAGACAGAGATATATAATTTACGGGCCACTTACAGGTATCAGGTAGTAAACCAGTATGATGTGCATATATACTGACAGGAAAGATGTACATAGCTGTAAACCTGTGTGTTTACAATAGGAGTCCATTACAATGTGTACTGTAAATGTACGTGTATGAGCATGCATACTGTGGCCTTCTGTGGTTAGAATTGGAGTGCATCCCAAACAGCCCTGTGCTAATAAGTGTATGAGCGTACCCACTGCCACCTTGTGTAATTTGAGTCAGTGCATCCAACAAGCCCTTTGTTACTAAGTGTATGAGCATTCTCAGTATAACCTTGTGTAGTTGTAGTCATAGTGCATCCCAAACGGCCCTGTGCTACTAAGTGTATGAGCATGCCCACTGTAACCATGTATAGTGATAATAGTTGTCCATTCCACAGATGGGCATACTCCAGTTCAGATTCCTGTTGTGCTACAACTATACCTCTCAGGCCTACCTATGTACCACCTGCAGATGATGTGTCTTGTTTGTGCATACAGGTTGTAATGGACACCTACTTTAAACACACAGGTTTACAGCTATGTACTTCATGACTGTCAGTCTCCCTGTTGTTGTCCTCTATCTTAGAAGGGCTTTTTGACTGTCTTGGAATGTGTAATCTCTGTGGTACATCTCGTAACTGCGTAGTACTGTAATAGTGATCTGTAGATAGGCAGGAATTCTGATCCCACCACTGGCAACTTTGTGCACATGTTTGTGTGTGTGACAGCAAATGGCTGAGTGTGGTTGTGTGTGTGTGTGTGTGTGTCTGCGTCATGACAGTGGGTTTTGCTGCATTCCAAAGAGATACCTCCTTTTGCACTGGCCTTTATCCTTGTCAACTGCTAAACCTCTCTCTTCCCCCCTCCCCACTGCAAGTAATCAGTCCTGTGATGTCACCCAGCTCAGAAGTGGAATCAGAGTAAGTGTAATTGTATGTGTTCTGTGACATATACACCAACCGCATACCGCTGTACTAGTTACCTTTACATAGGCAAGACGTATAAGCACAATACTGGCAAATGTGTGCATGATTGTGTGTGTGTGACTACCCTGTAGCCAGGCATACACATGTGTAATGTCTTTTAGCACACCATGGTAGCCATCTGGGGTGACTGGTGTCTACAAAGTATTACATAGTTAGGAATAGTAAAGAATACACAGTCAAGCACGACTACAGTTGGGTATATTATTTTCCTGTGTCACTATTGAGCAGTGGCACAGAAGAGGTCGCCAGGGTGTAGGTCCATACCTATCATTCCCCCACCCAAACTCCACAATACCCGGGGTAGATTACATTAGCCATCATTCCCCACCCCAAACTCCACATACACAACAACCATCCCTTCTCTGGTGAACTGAGTAAGATTTAAATGTTATAACACATGGGATGCCTCTGTTTTGTGTACACGTCAGTTCCTTTGGAACCCTTCTGTGTCACAAAGGGTGTTCAGACATGTGTGTATATATATATATATATATATATATATATATATATATATATGGCTATAGCTGTGTCTGTGCATATGCATATATATATATATATATATATATATATATATATATATATATATATGGGTCTACTTCTTTTGACCTAACTCCCATTTGCCTGACACCCATTTGCCTGAGACCAAATGACTGAAATTTCATTTGCCTGACACTTCATTTGCCCGACACATCATTTGCCCGACAAGTATTATTAGCAAGAAAATGGAATATGCCCCCTTCCCTACTGTAGTGCAACCCTAGAGTTAGAATATATAGTTAGGGGGGGTGTGGGGGGCACAGCCCCCCTCTTACTTTTCTTTTACTAAGCAATATTACATCAAAAGTTAACAATATCATATGAAATGAAGTGGGGGGCTTCACCCACCACACCCCACGTTGTGGGGGGCTGTGCCCCCCACACCTCCCTTAACTATATATTCTAACTCCAGGGTCGCACTACAGTGGGGAAGGGGGCATATTCCATTTTCTTGCTAATAATACTTGTCGGTCAAATGAAGTGTCGGGCAAATGAAGTGTCAGGCAAATTAAATTTCAGTCAAATGGGGTCAGGAAAATGAGTGTCAGGCAAATGAAAGTTAGGTCAAAAGAAGTAGACCCATATATATATATATATATATATATATATATATATATATATATATATATATATATGTGTGTGTGTGTGTGTGTGTGTGTGTGTGTGTGTGTGTGTACACATCCCATAGGTGCATATATATATATATATATATATATATATATATATATATATATATGTAGTTATGACAGTTGTACAGATGTGGACTTGTCTTTGTTGTTTCACAGAGTACAGTACATTCAAAGGTACTGTACATATGTACACAAAGTGACTGTCCCATTTGTTTTTAGTACTGTGGAATACCTGTAGTAAGATGTGCATTATAAACTCCATGCAACATGTATACAACCCAGATGGCTTAGTGGTAAGTCCAGTGACCTCAGTGTGCAGGGTTCAAGATCTGCAAGTCTTGTTGATACTGTCAATTAAGATTGAATAAGGCAGTTGTAATTGGGTGTAAATTTGTTTTCATGACAGTAAGCAGTGGGTATACGCAGGTAACAGACATGTACAACTCGCAGTACACTTGAAATGCCCTTCTTTGGCAATCCTGCTGATGGCACCCACCTATGAATACACCTCTGGGACTGCTGTATCCCAGTAATCACCATGGTGCATGCTGTAGTGTGATAAACTTGTTTGGTATGTGTTCTAATCCCAGACAGGTCAACTATGTGTGTGTGTGTGTGTGTGTGTGTGTGTGTGTGTGTGTGTGTGTGTGTGTGTGTGTGTGTGTGTGTGTGTGTGTGTGTGTGTATGTGTGTGTGTCTCTCTGCCTGAGAAAAAAACAATGCTTTTTAGAGTATGCACACTCTTTACAATTCACATACTCACCTTTGGCAATCCTGCTGATGTCACCCACCTAGAAATACACCTCTGGGACTGCTGTAACCCAGTATTCTCCGTAGCACATGCTGTAACTGCATATTGCTGTAGTGTGATAAACTAGTTAGGTAGGGATTCTATTCCATGACAGGCCAAGTGTGTGTCTGCCTGAGAAAGGAACAATGCTTTTTAGAGTATGCAAACACTTTACAATTCACATAACCACCTTTGGCAATCCTGCTGATGTCACCCACCTAGTAATACACCTCTGGGACTGCTGCAACCCAGTAATCTTCGTAGTGAGTGCTGTAACTGTGTAATGCTGTAGTGTGATAAACTAGTTAGGTAGGGGTTCTATTTCAAGACATGGCAGGGGTGCGTTGCTATGACAGTCAGAGCCTGTGTGGAGGTGGCTGTGAGTGTCTAACCACTGGACATGTGGGGGCACGAATTTTTTAGTTTTCCTATATGGTGTCTGTATTATATGTCACAATGTCCACCTCACAATGAGTACAGTTGTCAATCAGCCAAGGGACTGTGTTGGCAAGCCATACCCCTACATCTGGCAAAAGGCCTGGTGAACAAAGTATGCAATCCTACTATTACACGGAATACGTTCTGAACCCATGTGTCATATACAAACACACTTGCCTAGAATATCCCGCTATGTTGCTAGTACCCTGTACATTGATGACAGATAGTAGGCATGGTGTGAATACAGTGGGCTACAGAGGGCATGGCACCCTGTCCAGCAGTACAATAGGCACATAATTGTGGGCAATGTGCCTTCACTATGTTCCCCACTGGATGCCTGCAACATACGTGGTGCCATCAAATGTGATCCACAGCGGCGATACAATGCCTTACACACGTGCCCTGTATGGACAAATGCCACTGACACCAGGGAATACCTGTATCATGCTATCAATGCAGGTGCAGGGTCAACCTGCTGTCTATAAGCAGATCCTGCCACACCAGGCCAGTATTGGCATATCTGAGGATAACAGTCTGTGTACACATGTGCCAGCCAAACCAGGTACACTTGTACATGTCACTGTACATTACTGTGGAACGTGCACATCCCAGGCAATGTCCATGTCAAGGACTATCAAATAAAGACATGGCATGCATTGCAAAGCAATGGTCATACACAATGGTAACCAGGATGGCAGGACAGTTCATACAATACCCATCTGTGTGGGACATTGCAGACACTACACCCCTGTACCACACTGCACACCATTGTCGGGTGGCATGATGCCAATGATTACCCATCACCCAGCCATCTTGCATAGCCAACCACTACACACCCATGAAGCAATGCACACATGCATGTCAGTACTGGCACCTTGTGTCTGCATGTGGGGTATGATGTTCTCAACCACAGTCACACCCAGTATACCTCCCATTGGCATACCAACTGATGTCAGACATGTTCACATGCCCTAGTCCATTAAACCTCCGGATATCCCCTGTGGTGCATGTAGTACCTGTGTATTACTGCAGTGTGGCAAACTAAGTAGTTAGGAAGTGTATTTGTGGGCCTGGCAAAGTGTGGCAATGTGTCTGAGTCCCTTAGACAGTGTGGTTGTGTTGACAATAACATCTGATCATGTGGACAGTCATGTGTGCTACACCTAATGTATGTCTACTATATCTCTGTTGCAGATGTCACTCACCAGCACACATATATGTTCTTACAGCACACCAACATATCAGCTTTGTGGCACATGGAGTAACTACATGCACTTGTAATAGTAATGGCTAGTCAGTCAGGGGTTTGAACCCCTGTACTGGTAGGTGTGTGACAGACGAGGCTTAGGTTTTAGTCTCCAAGCCCTTCTCTGATGTACTCTGCCTCTGTCTGTCCCTCCCACACACTCTCTGGTGGATTTGGAGTTTTACACCTGCTCAGCAGCAGCTTGTGTTTTGTAAGTGATGGTCATGATCAGGTGATGGCCTCTGCACCTATTGCAGTCCTCCTCTAGCTGATTACATGTGGAACAGCTGTGGTGATGTTCCCATAGCCAATCGCATGGAAACACAGAACAATATCTGGGAACATCTTGTTGGTGTTTGCTCATGACAGTCGCTGTGAGTGGAACCTGGATCTGGTGTTTCATAAACAGCATCACAGATGATATCTGGATATTCCTCAAACAACATACACAGTGGAAGATAGCCTAAAGACAGGAGGGTGATGTGCCAGACATGACTACAGCATGTAAGTGTAGCTATGCTTCATTGAGACTACTGCCAGTTTAACAAGTTGTGTGTGGTAATGGCTATTCTGCATGTTTTAAAACTGACAAGACAGTGCTCTGTTTGTGAGGGAACCCTCATCTGTAGGGCCATCTGTGGACTGGTCAGTGTGTGGAACCATTTTTTTCCTGTATTACACACTGAACACACATCTGTGAACTGCAGAAGCATAGTGTGAGGACTGAAGTCAGTACATGGTGATAGTGATGAGAGTTACTGCCATCACATCCCTGATTGGACATATGTCACATGAAACAGTGGTATGACAGTCACTGTCTGAGGTTCTCAGTGACATGCCAATAATAGGCCACTGTTCATAGCTGCAGTCACAAGTCTTCTACACTTTGTACAGATGTCATGCAGTATATATGCATGTGTTGTGCTCCCTCTGCAAATGTATACCATCTGTTGTGTGGGGTTGATAGGCATATCTATGCATGCTGTTATAAGTAATCCTGAATGCTGGTGACTATTACTAAGTCATATCTGTGTTAAAACTGCAACACCATAGGCTGTATGGGTTTGGAGGTCCAGGCAGAACCTCCTGTCCCACTTCAGCTGGCCATGGCACTGGGCACCAGCACATCTGGGGCCCAGCCTTGGACCTCCACCTCTGTTGGCTCTGCGCCACCTTCTCGTGGAACCACCATTGCGGATGGGGCTTGTCCCCCCAGGAGCAGGTCCAGACAGGAACTTGTCCGCTGTCGTACAGTCCTGGAAGTGGTCCACAGGGGGCTCAATAAGGGGTTTTGAGGCCAGATACGCTAGCTCAATGGCAGAGTGTCACATTTACAGGGTGAGCCTGCCCCTACTAGACAGCCCCAGCACAGCCACCTTTGTGGCTGTTTGGTGCAGTGGTGGCTGCTCATGGATGGGGACCTCCGTCCCACTGTTTCCATCTGGGGGCTCATGGGCTTATGACCGCCGAACACCCCTCCCTGTCCAAGGTGTATCCCCCACATGTGTCATATACCGACCCTGTATGCTGTCTTGTCTGTCATCCTAACCAACCTATCCTCCACGAGCATACCTACTCTCCTTCCCCGACATCCTACTCTCACCCTAAGGAAACAAAAGGCCAATCGGTTCCTAGAACAACATTTGCCCCATACATAGCTGCCCACTGGACACATGTAACCTTTTTAATATGCATCACAACATACTCCAGTTGTCTTCACCCCTGTCTCTCAGGCACACAATCCTGGTATGCACATGACTCCTAAAGGTTCCAGGTACACGTGATGCAGATGACCCCATTGTACACACACACTACCAGTCCCTCTATGGTTACCCCATTTACCTTTTTCATGATGATGATGTCACACACAGCACCTTGCAAGAGTACTGTTCTCACATAATGATTGGATAGGAACTGTTGTGTTAATGTAAATAAAATGCACAGAGTGATGTATTTGGCCAATGTACAAATGTTTGCGTGTATTAATGACACGTCTGTCTGAGGGAGTTTTGATATTACATAGGACACCACCACTACATAATACAGGCAATGCTGGTGTTTCTCTTTTCATTCCTTTGTAATGCTTTGTTGTCACATGGGATGTTCTTGATATATCTATATATATGTGTGTATCTATATCTGGACATAAACACACACACATACATCTACATGATGGAATACATTTTTGTTGAATGACTGTGCTGGATGATATGTTTGTGATAACATCCGATGTCTGTATATCTGCCATGGCTTAGTAGTAAATCACATTAGCTGTGTGTGCAGGGTCCTGGTTTCAAACCTTGCAGAGGCCATTTATTCTGTTGCTGGGCAGAACAAGGCCATTGGATACGGAGTGATTAAGGCACATTAAAGCAGTTGTGAGCGGGTGTGCATGGGTTTCCGTGGAGCAAAGCAATGATAACCTCCGGTTATAGTTTCTTACATTCAGTTAGCCTCTACATTGCTTCACCAGTGTTTTTGTTTGTGTATTTCTGCTTTTTCCCAGTTAGGGGTCACCACAGCGGAACTCTGGTCCACTAATGATTGGCAGTAGAGTTTTACATGCTGGCTTGCCGGGCCTAACACGCATATCGGCGGCCAAACAGGCTTACACCCACTTGCTTCCGTACTTGCAAATGCACTGCATTTGGTGTTTGCATCTGTCACTCACACCCCCGGGTGGGAGTGAAGACTGTGATATTACCTTGTGATGCCTATTATATCAGATTACATGCCTACAGTATCAGGAATGGCTACCCATTAGGCGAAAGCATGCCATTCGACTGTACAGAATCCGCGGCCTGTCCAGAGTTTGATTCATATTATTGGTGTGTTCCTCTTACAATCTGCACCTGTCTGGCTAATACATGGGAACTGACACTCTTCAATACAAACAAGTAATTGGGTTTTGGAACCCACATCCTTCAGCTGAGTCATGCTACTGCATACCTAATATTCTATCATCTTTCTAAGGTTGTAAGTGGAATATGTGCTTTCTGTCCCTATCAGACCTCTCAAACGACTGGAGACAAATATCAACTGAATCAGGGACACATCATAACAACATCAGGGACACATTTAAAATATTAGTGCTATTAACCTGACACACTGACAGATTCAGAGCATATGAATTCATACACATTTTCTAAGGTAAATGATGTTTATAACTCTTAATTGTTGTCTTTATTCATTATGTGTAATTCACCACCTTTCCTCCAAATGCCACTAGTTTTAAGAGGGATTAAGTGGGACAGAGTTAGAATTTGAGTCAAAATCAGGGACTTCCCTGGAAATCGGGGACATTTCAGAGGTATGGTCCCTATTTGTTCCCCCAATGGTTTATGTCCTGTCCAGTGGAGTTGCTGTTAGGGGTTGAGAGATATGGGCATAAGCTATGCACATTTCAGAATACTACTTACATCCCCGGGGTGGTCCTAATATGACTGCGCCAGCCAACATCTGCATGCCTAGGACCATAATTGCATACCCATAGTGCCCCCACCTGACCCTCCTCTACAGCACTCATCCTTACTGTGGGTGCAGGTGGAGTATAAACACATCACTACACACTGCCCACTCTCCATGTGTCGGGACACATGTCGTATGTTGTGTCGAGCCATGGGTTATCAGGTTTGCACAACCTACTGGTCCATGTACGTCTACAGCCTGGTTTGATGAACCATTACAGGGACTGACTCCGATGATCATTAATTTTGGGGTGTCCCACAAGGGACATTGATGTCTTTGTTTCAAGATTAGACCTGGCAGGTCTCTCCCACTGGTAGTATCCTGCAGGTGGTCTGGGAAGCAGTGGTGTGTTTACTTTTATTGTGTGTCTGTATGTCTCACCGGATAGCTGGGGGGGGGGTTGATGCTACGTGTTACACGTTTGTTTATTGGACCAGTCAACCCATATGCATGGTCTATGAACATATGTAATTCATAACTGCTGTATCATATCCTAGCTATATATATGTGTATATTTACAGTCACACATATTACATATATATATATATATATATATATATATATATATATATATATATATATATACACATTACTATATACAGATATATCTGTATATGTATGCATACATGTATATATTTATATACTGCTGTCTATAGATATGTGTGTGTATATATATATATATATATATATATATATATATATATACATATATATATATATATATAGATATATATATATATATATATATAAAACAACATATGGGTCAATGGGTGTCTGCATATGTATATATCTATATGTGGGTATGTATATGTATTCTGACTCTGTATGTATACATTTGTACTACAGAGAGGGAGAGGTTTATCTCTATGTCACTAAGGGTAGATATACACACACATACCTCTACATATATACATCTACATTTGGCTATTCTGTTCCTTGCCGTATAGACTACACTTTGCTGCAGTGAGACTCGTAGTGGGTGTGGCTGCTCGTTGGGTGACGCCTCTGCCCAATGAACACATTTGCTTACATCCCTGGGGCTGTCCATACAGGCCCACATCAGCCAACACCTGCACACCTAGACCCATAACTAGCTACCCATAGTTCCCCCACCCGCACCTCCTCTACAGCACCCATCGTTACACTGGGTCCTGGTCGGTTCTGAAAACACCACTACACGCTGCCCACTCTCCACTTCACAGGACCCATGTCATATAATTGTCTCAACCCAAGGGTCATCAGGCTTTCCCACCCTTGTATTCCGGATATGTATACACCCAGGCTAGAATGTTCGGTGTATCACCTTCTTTTGGTCTTGTCAATTTTTGGGGTGTCACGCAAGGGACGCTTCTGTCTGTGCTCCAAGATTAGATTTCACGGATGCACTGTGTACCCCCCCCCGGTTGTATCCTGCCTGTGATCTGGGGAGCAGTGAACTATTTACATTGTTTGCGGATTTGTGTGTATGTTTCCTGTCTCTGGCTGGGGGGGGTGGAAGGTCATGCTACGTGTTTCACGTTTCTTGCTTGGGCCCCTCACTTCCATTGGCATAGCCTGTGAACATATGTCATTCTTGTGTGCTTTCCTATCATAGCTGTATATCTACACACACACACACACACACACACACACACACACACACACACACACATATATATATATATACGTATATGTATATGTCTGCAACCATATATATATGCTGTTGTGTCTTTCAGCTTTTCCCGGTTAGGGGTCGCCACAGCGGAACTCCGATCCACTAATGATTGGCAGTAGATTTTTACGTGCCGAGTTTCCAGCCATGATGCACAACCTTTAACGAAGGTACGCCCATTCACGCATGTCTCCACACAGAAGAGGCTCCAGCTGAGAATTGAACAGGATGTCTTACTGTGAGGTGACAATGCTACTGCAGCACCACCACCGCAGTATATATATATATATATATATATATATATATATATATATATATATATATATATATATATATATATATATATATATATATATATATATATATATATATATATATATATATATATATATATATATATATATATATATATATGTATGCACATATATATATATATATATATATATATATATATATATATATATATATATATATATATATATATACATATATATATGTGTGTGTGTGTGTGTGTGTGTGTGTGTGTCTGTAAAGCAATGCATACCCTGCACAAACGCACTTACACACGCTTACTGGTGTTTATATATGCTTAAACCTGCTTACTAGTGCCTTATTCATTATGACACTGACACTTCGCTCCAGTTCACTTTTAATTGTTATTTTGCAGGTTATACAGTGGACAGATGTCGAAATATGGTCATGTACAAATTACCGATGGTAAATGGTATATGATGCAGTGAGATTCGGAACGGGAATGTCGGTTCGTTAGGCGGTTGCTCTAACCAATACACTATTGCTGTGCTGCTTCATTTGCATATATACCCATATACCCATGGCTCCTGGTTCCCCAAACACCCACCCCAATGCCTCCCTAACACTGCAGTCATCCATTCTCCAGTTGGATTCGCGGTGTATGCACATCACTACACATTGGCCACTCCCTACTCTTGTAGACCCATCCCTTCGGATGACTCACTCCACGTATCCTCAGAACTCCCAAAATTTAGTCCACAAACATTGGTGACATGAGCGTCCAAAAGGACACTATTCGCAATTTTTGGGTTGTCCCACATGGGACACTCATGTCTTTATGTCAAGATTAGACTCTATACTTCATTACATCCTTACTCCCGTTAACATGACACTACAATAAATTAATAAGTACGACTATGTAGTAATGCACACGTTACACATGAGAGCCTAATAATGTACAGGTTCGGCAGATTTCTTTTACAAATAGACTGGTTTAGTAATTGGCGTTGCCATAGCAGGCAGATCACAGGAATTATTCCATGTGTGAGAAAGTCCTCACATTTGATTTTTTCAGCACAGCACTGACTTCGGACATTGTACACACTTCTGCGTTTTAGCAGTTTCATCCCTTCCCTCTTATGCATGACCTATTATTCTATCTACTGTCAAGGTTTGTAAGGGCACATTCATGTTATTTATGTCTGCAAATGGAATGAATGTCTTACAGAGAATGTACTTCTACATATAGATGTCTGCATGGGTGTATGCATATATACTTATAACTAACTTGCTGACCTCCATAAGGTGGTCCAATTAGAACCAGCCCATCCAACCCTGGCATGCCTGGATCCATAATTTCATACCCATAGTTCCTCCACCCCACCCGAATTCAACATACACGCATACCATCCATTGTCCAGTTGCTATTGCAGCCATGATACCTCCGCACATTGCCCTCTCCCGACGTTAGGGGCCCTACATGTATGTTGTCCCAACCCATGTATTCTCAGGCTCTCCCACCATTTAGTCCTTGAACTTAACTGCCCTTGCTTGTGTAATGGTCGGATGGCCAAATAGTCTATCAATTTTTGGGTAGTCCCACCAGGGACTACCCTCTGAGTGTAAAGTAGACTTAGAAAATCAACAATGTTACTCCCACTGGTAATATCTTGCCTGTGGTGTGAGTAGCAGTGCTTTGCTCACTCCTGCCCAGGTTGATATGACATACTCTGACAGCGCTATATAATACTGAGGTTGCTGTTGATTCCCTTCTCATTCCTTTCGTATGCTTTATTGTTATGTCATTCTTTCTTCATAGATATATATATATATATATGTGTGTGTGTGTGTGTGTGTGTGTGTGTGTATATATATATATATATATATATATATATATATATATATATATATATATATATATATATATATATATATATATATGTGTGTGTGTGTGTGTGTGTGTGTGTATATATATATATATATATGTGTGTGTGTGTGTGTATATATATATATATATATATATATATATATATATATATATATGTGTGTGTGTGTATATATATATATATATATATATATATATATATATATGTATATACATTGTATATCTGTACATACTTATATACATTTCCTATGCTGGGCACTGCTTAGACCCGTGCAACTGCATTCAGACTTACTTACTGGTACTTATATATGTTTACTGCTGCTTATTTGTGCTTACACCTGCTTACTAGTGCCTTATTCATTATGATAGTGCCACTTTATTGAATGACATTTAGTTAAATATCTCATGCGATACTCTTATGTCAATTTTACAGCAAAACGACATTCATTCCACATGGAAAATGATATGTGCTATTGTTGGGCTCAAACTGTGAATGCCTGTTCATTAGGCAGATGCTCTAAACACTACACTATTGACGTTTACGTTGATTCCGCATGTTATTCTCTATTTGAATGAATTTGATTTGTATTCTACACTTGGCAGAGGGCAGCAACATGCAAACACGCTGCGCTTTGCTTACACCTTCGATATTACAGCAATTCAAATGTATAATTGGGACACAGGGAATCTAAGTGTGAAAGCTCTAGGGACGGGTCTCAACATTCCACTACGTGTTTGTGTTTACTACTTTGGTTTTATTTCACTGTTCGTGGACACTCTTGCATGCTTAGCATACATTTCAGTATCCACAGACACTGAATTACTGACACTATTAGAGGCGGGCTCTACTAGTAAGCATAGTAGATTGTGCAACTGTCGGGGCATGTTTACGCCTCTGTAGAGCACTTGTACATGCCCCCTGCACTCGCACATGTTTCCTGTGCACGTCGCACCCTCATACATATTCATATGGCACTGCTGCACCATCTGTAGTGAGGACACTCGGCGCAAGGCTAAAACAGTCCTTGCGCCAAGCTTCCTGAATCCCGGGGACAGTTAAACAACACAGAACAGAAAAAAAATATCTGTTTTTGGCCCTAAGAATAAAGTACTTAATTATATGAAGAATGATGTTGAATATAATAATGATATCAAATGGAGTAGGAATTTTAAAAGTACATCAGTGATTTTTGTTTCCATTGACTTATAATCAAGATACATGTGAGATATGTAGTATTTTAAGAAGAAACTGTGGCATTTTAAGTTCCAATTACTGTACTAAGAAATGAGATTTGGTAACATACTAATTTGTCCAGGGACATTTTTTTTGGTGTGGTAAATAAATATATTACTGGGAGTTAAGAGGGTGGGGGGATAAAAGGGTTAAATGGGAATGAGGGATGTTTGGGAGGAAATGACATAAGGATAGGGAGGGGCTTAAGGTGTTTATGCAAGTGTAACTGGGTAGGGAATCACATTTTGGCATGAAGTTGGGTATCAGACTTCAGCAACTTTTGGGGTTCTGGAAGCACTACTGGTTCAGACTTTGGATCATTAGGAGACATATGGACTAAGACAATTCCTGTGGCAGCAGCTTGCTGGGTTGTATGAGCAACAGTGGAATCGCCGCCTTTGCTTCAACTGTGGACAGTGGTAATGTATTTAGTTTTGGTGGATTTCTGTTCTTGTGCTGGCAGATGGGGAGGTGTTTTCCCATTGTATTGTGCTTTGTTTTGTTGCAATGACAGGTTGAAGGTTTCTGTTTCATGGGCTTTTGGGGACCCATGTGAGGTGATTGTCACCACTGAGTGGTGTGGAGTGCAGTGTGGCTTAGTCAGGTGTGGTTTCTGTGCTGGTTGGTGGTACAATAATAAGATTAATAACAAACTGAATTAATTAAGTGATGGAGACTTGAGTTTTGGTTTCATGTCTGCCAATCCCCTCCGAGCTACACGCTCTAGGGACCTAAATCTTGTCACCACAATAAACAGAACATGTTGGAGGGATAGATTCCTGTCCCAGAGACTTCTCATACTCTGGAACAGACTACCTATCTATATCAAACAAAGCTCCTCATTAGCACTCTTCAAGAAAAATCTTGATGATTGGATGGGAAATAGGAAATTCCCCCCGGGGATCACTTCTGTGGCTCTGCTCAACAGTGGCATAGGAAAATAATTTTCTTGGGTGGCAAAAGCCAGGGTACCTTTTTTGGCTGGGCTTGTATAGGGCCCAGGGCCGATAGCCTAGTATCTACCTATGAACCTATGTTCTTCAGAAGATGTACAGTACCATAACAGCTGTTGGCTGAGCAGCTTTCTCGGAGTGCAAGAGCAGCATTCGCAGTTTGTCCCATTTTCTTTTTTTGCGCCTGTGTTTTCCCATTGGGGGAGGTGGGGTTTGGGCATAATTTCTGATTCCCTGCATAGGAGCACCATTCCCTTTCCCTCTCACACGCAATATGGGATTACTCATGTATTATTTTCAATTGATTACAAGGTATTAAAAATAAAAATAACATTAACTACCTTACTGCTAATTATAAAATACATGTTAAGTTTTTAGTGTAGTGAATGATCTCGACCCTTTTTGCTTTTGTTTCTTCATTAGCAGCTAGGCATCCAGAGATAGAAACATGTCTGCACTGTAAGCTAGAAACTTGGTTTTTCAAACGTTAGAAGAGACAAGGGTTGGAAGTTAGGTGGCAACCATTCAGAACTCATGGATAGGCAAATATAGATGCTCATGGGCACTTTTTGTAAATATTGTAAGTCACATCAGCTCATTTATATCTTAATTGCTTTGAATGCATGCTCATCAAAAGTCTGTATGCTTGAACCAAAATATTTTATTAAAGGGAGTACTGCATGCAACAGAATTGGCCTTAGTCAATCAATCAATTCTGCTGAGATTTTAGGCACAGTGATTATTTGCTAACTGGCATTGTTGGTGTCATTTGGGTCAGTACAAACTCATCTCAGTTGTCTAGTTTATGGAGATGCTGCTCTGTGCTGTTGGGGAGCATGTTATTGGTGGTATGGGTGTGAGGTTGCAGTTTTAGTGACTATATATTTCATTGACTACACCAGCATGCCTGGAGTCCTTGTGTGGTTGGGGAAGATGGTAGCTTTTCCATGACAGCGAGTGCCACTGCTATGAGCACACTTCTCATTCTCATCTGAGATCCGTTGGAAGTCTGGCATTGTTATAGGGTGTTGGATGTCTGGTAAGGTTATGGGGTGTTATGTGAGGTAAGCCTTTCCTTTAACATGGATGCTGTCACAGGCCCTACGATCTGCTGTATTATCAGAGGTAGGGAATGGTTTACAGTTTCGTTGTCCTGACTGTTTCTACTTCCATTGTCAAGATGAGGGATGTTACTTCTATAATATGGAACAAATGGGTAAAAGGTGGAAATTTCACTAATGCATTTCAGAGGATTTACATTTGCCCTTCTCTTTGCAGATGAGGTGCTGTGATGGGTGTTTCCGCTGCTGCAGTGCTATGTAGGGAGGTCGCAGATGGTGGAGGCAGGTTGTTGCAGTGGATGTTACTGTCACTAGAGTGGTGTGCAACGAGGTCACACAGTGCAAACGGAGCAACAGAATTGGAATTCAAAGGTAATAGAATCTACATGGGTGGAAGTTCCAGTTGCTACAGTGGCTCACAAGAGGTCACAAGTAATTTTATTTCCTCAAAAGCTCATTAAGGCACATCGGCACTGGTGCAATTTAGGGAAGGGTGGGGCAGAGGAGGAGGTATGTTGGGGCAGGGGAAAATAGGGTTGGGGATTGTTTAGAGGGAGCCTGGGAATTTCATAAGTAAGGTGGAGTCACAACACTCATAGGACCACAGGAAGTTACCACCCTTACTTCCATGTCTAAGGGGGACATGGGGAGAACCCCTTGGGGTGATTCTCTGGTTACCTATTTGGTTGTTCAAATAATGTTTAGTTACGCAGCTGTTACAAGGTTTAAGCAACCCATTGCTTAGGCTTGTTGCAGGAGTTTGGGGGTACCTGTTATAAGGGAGGCTTATGGTACGGTATTGCCAGATTGATTATACTTGTGTTGTAGCTACCTGTGGGAGGGAGTTTGGCGGGATGATTTAGTCGTTTAGCTGGCTTGAGAGTGAGGTAAGGCAGTCAGTTGGTTCCACCCAGTAGTTTTGTAGAGGGTAAGGGAGTGTTTGGAGTTTTGCTTCAAACTTGGTATTTTCTGAGAGGCAAATCTGTCCCTCAAGCAGGTTTTATTAATTTCACATGTCAACTTAAAGTTTTTGGAGTGAGCAACATGCGTAGCATTTCACTTTTGCTTTGGGCTGGTAGAACAGGTGTGGAATTGGATATTTGTGATGAAGCAGAAGTTAGAAGGCTTAGTAAAGGCAATTGTTTGGGATTCCTTGCAGATGGAGGACATGTTTACTTCCTTAACAGATACAAAGGTAACAAGGGGAAATGTCTGAGGGTAAGTCGGGGACAAGCATCAGATTAAGGATGTTCTTCAGCCTTTTGGTTTACTGAAGTTTCATGCCAGCTAGTTTAATTGGGTTGTTGTGGGCGGGTGTTAATAATTTGGTGCATTTCACCTTGTGTTACCTTAAGGGGAATTCACTGGAATGGTCTTTGGTGCAGATGGCTAGGGTTGGTTATGAGGATTTGCCTTGGTTGATAAATGTTGTGGGAGATGTTGTGTTGGGGGCATAATTTGGGAGTTTATGACTTGTTGGATGGCAGGACGGAGGGACAATTGGGAATGTTGATTATTTGCATTTTAATTTAATTGGATGTAGGCTACTGGGAGTGTTGGGGATTAGGTCACTTTCAATTGCTTTATAGAACAGGGGTATGGGTTGTGCTGTTCATGTCTGATGAGGAGTCAGGTTGAATTAATTTTAAAGGCTAGCTGTCAGACTTTGAGCTCTCTGTAATAAGTTAAGCATATGGTAGGGCATTGTTATATTGGTTTAAAGTGTATTATAGCAGTGTAGAGGGAGAAGTTTAGTGGGAAGGATTTAGTTATTTTTCGGACATGGGGGCAAGGTAAGGCAGTCCAGTTGGTCAAGGAGGATTTAGTTGTGAGTACTGTTGCTGCATGGGTGACAAGGATAACAGAACTTACTGAATCTCACCTTTTGGTTCATTGGTTTCAAGGGTTGAGGTATGTTGATTGCTGTGAAGTCTGACAGACTATGGCTATTGTCAAGATAGGTTTTGTTGCAGGGGCTGGTATTGGGAAATGGAGTTTCATGGGATTAAAGTTTGTGGCATTTTATGTGATGGAGGTATTTCAGTCATTTAGATGGCGGTTTGCTGGTCATCAAATGCTAGCCTGGTTATTAAGTTTTTCTGTTTACATTGCATAGCTGGATTTTAGAAATGAAATGTCAATTTTGTTATTACATACATTGGGGAAAATAGGGTTTCAGCTAGGCATTATGGTAGGTAATTGCCCTTGCATGGTTTTGCGTGGCATTGGGTGTTATGTTTTGGTGTTGCCTTTGGCAGGTAATTATCTGGGACTTGGTATGATGTTGTTACTGGTAGTTAGGGAATGAGAGCTTATTTAAGGTACAGAAGTTATACAAAGTTATGGTTATGATTTTAGTATTGATGATGGATCATTGGATTATTTTAACCATTTAGTCAACTGGTGGCTTTTGGTATTTATATACAGGGTGTTCAGTTGCTGACAAGGATCCAGTTTGGTTTCGGGTGGATGTTGTACACCAAATGATGTTTGGCTTAGCCCTCCTTTTTAGGGGTGGTTAGGTCTGAAAATTTTGGTAAGAGGGAGGCAGAACAGCCTTGTCAGGCTGGTGGGCAGAGAAGAGGGACAGGCTTGCCCAGTTCTGTTCCCCCTCTGGTGTTAGATGTTCATTTCAATAAGTTGGGAAAGGAAAGTGAGCAGTTGGAGGCTGATTGATAAAACAAGCGAGCGGAGGTAAGGACGCTGGTAATTTGGTTGGATCTGTAATTCAATAAATGGTAAATGTAGTGAGTGGTAGGACACTGCTGAATAAGACAAAGTAAGCGAGTGGCAGTATGCATGCTGCTTACTGGGTCAGGATGAGTGAGGTCACGCTATCCTTATTAACATTACATGGATGTTTATGTTGTCATTAAAATCAGCTATAGTATTTTAGTTGGAATTAATAAATATGGATTAACAAAGTTATGTTTATGGAAGTTCAATAAAGGTCATCAAACATCATTCAGTGTTGTGTGTTTTATTGAAGGGGACTGGGACAAATGAGGTTTAGTAATAAACCAATTTGTTCAGGGACATCTTTGGGGGGGTAGATAAATATGTTAGTAGGAGTTAAGAGTGTAGGGGGATGAAAGGGTTAAATGGGAATAAAGTTGTTTCGGAGGAAGTGAGGTAAGGGTAGGGAGGGGCATAAGGGGTTTATGCAAGTGTAACTGGGTAGGGAATCGACATTTTGGCGTGAACTTGCTATCCGCCCTCCCTCCCCTTTTTTTGGTGGCATAGTGTGGATTGTGGTAGTTTCAGTCCGGGTAGGGCAGAGAAGAGGGACAGGCTTGCCCTCTTCTGTTCCCCTTCTCAGGTTGGATGTTCATTTCAATGAGTTGGGATAGGAAAGTGAGCAGTTGGAAGCTGATTGATAAAATAAGTGAGCGGAAGTAAGGACGCTGCTTATTGGTTGGATGTTTAATTCAATAACTGGTAAATGAAGTGAGTGATGGGATGCTGCTTCATAAGTAAATAAGCGAGTGGAGGTAAGGGCGCTGCTTATTTGGTTGGATCTGTAATTCAGTAAATGGTAAATGCAGTGAGTGGTGGGACTCTGCTGCATAAGTAAAGTAAAGAAGTGGAGGTATGGATGCTGCATAATGGGACAGGATGAGTGAGATCACGCTGTCCTGATTAACATTACATGGATGTTTATGCTGTGATTAAATCAGATATACTATTTTAGTTGTAATTAATAAGTATGGATCAACAAAGTTATATTTATGGAATTTTAATAAAGGTTGTCAAACATCATTCTGTGTGATGTGGTTTATTGAAGGAGACCGGGACAAAATAGTGGGTGATTCCTTAGATTTACTTTTAAAAACTAAAAACAACAACTCTGTTATAAAAGACATTATAAGAAATATGAATCCAAAAGGCAGGGGCCACAACAATGTAATAATTGCAATTATTGCAAATATATTAATGCCAGTGAATTTTACATATACCCAAGAACATATAAGATTTCCTTTAAGCATTATGCTGATTGTAGGTCAAAAACATAATTTATTTAGCATCTTGTGAATCATGTAATGCATTTTATTTAGGCAAAACAAACTGCCAATTAAAAGGTAGGATGTACAACCATCTTAGTGGTATAGAAAAAAATTGAAAAATAGTGCATTAGCTAAGCAAGTTATGTAAGAAGGGATTAGACACTCAACTTTTTAGTCAGAGATGTTTACAGAAAATGCAGGTGGAGATGACATTAAGAATTATACAGAAGCTGTAGAAAAGAAGTAGATTATCAAATTTAATGCCACTCATAAACCCGGGTTGGATGACACTGTCCCTTTAAAAAGTTTGAAACATTAAGTTTATATAGGCAATAAAACATCATCTTTTGTATACATTTTCTTATTTTATAATTATCTAATTACATGATCATATGTATATGTATTTAAGTGGATCTGATTCAGAAGTTCGACTTTTTTCAAAAAGTCGGATTTCATATGGTTGGGATCATATGATTGACTTTTCAGAAAACTGAATTTCAGAAAACAACAAATTTTTGCAGGGGGGTAAGCCCCCCGCACCCCTTGCATATTATATATACCAACTCTGAGATCACATTACAGTGGGGAAAAGGCTAAATTCCCAGATCCCCACTGTACCACAATCTTCATTTAAAAGCTTCAACTTTCCAAATAGTTAATCATATGGTCTGGACCATATGAGGTTCAACTTTCTGAAGATTTGAGCTCCTGAATGACATGTTAATGTTATTCGTCATGTGATCTTAAGAGCTTATAATACACTAGAAGAAAGTGACATAATACATTTTAAAACCTGAAAAAAGCTTATGTGAAGATGCATTTGTTATTTGTTTCTATAAAGCTATGTTTGTTATCCGAACTCTGAATGGCCTCTCATTTTATTTACTGATAAAGATAAAGATAAATAAATAAATATATTTGAAATGGACAAGCAGAGGATTCTGTGTAGGTGTACAGCGATGAAATTAAATGATGGGATACATGACATGAATATAGAGCTCTTCAGGGTTCAAGTGAAGTAGGACAACAAAGAATGAAGGCTATACGGTAAAATATAACAGCATGAATGACACAATAAATGCAGACATTAGGTGGATGTTTTGAAATTGTATTTCATGGAGATGGTGGTTGTATCCCAGACTACTTCACATTTCTTGGCAAAAGTGATAGCTTTTAGATAATGCCAATAATCATGTGATGAAATGAAGGAACACAAGTTAGAAGGATCATTAAGGGAATGTGGATCAACAGAAGCTGGTCACTTGTACATCATATGGATTAACCTTAGTATATACTATCTTCTGGGAAGCAAGTTCTCCAAAATTCTATTATGTATTTCTGCGTAAAGCAAAATTAAATTAAAATGTTATTAATATGGAATGCTGTAGCAATTCACTGCATACCCTGCATAAAATGAAAAGCATTGACCTCATCATGCATGGTAGCACTAAAGGTAATGATAAGAAAATACTTAAGGAAGGAACCAATAGAATTAAATGATTGGAAAAATGAGCTCTTGTGACCAAACAAAACCAAATGTGGGTAAATCCAGCATTACTCACACCCAGCCATGGGTTATTGCTATTATACATTGACATTATTTTAAGAAAAAAAACGTGCTTTTCTTACATAATGTTATTGTATACAGCACTGTGGTGTTCTTCCACTTTAATTTTGTGTCTTGGGGTTGCTTGATGTACTGCTCATGCATATGGGACTTACATTCCCAAGTTTACACAATACATCTGCCCACCTCAACTGATGGGTTATCCACCTTTGAGGCAGATCAGAGCTTCTGAAGTGCTCTAGCTCCCCCTTTTCCACAATACGCTGAGACCCATCCTTCAGCTCAAGATTGCCTCCTAGAAACAAACTAATGAAAGACTGGAGAAAGGCTTTAAGTTTAGGTCTACCAGCTCTGTCCAGAGATATGGCAGTAACAAGTTGAAAGGGGCATGAGGGGACAATAAGGATTGATCATTACAGTAACTGCATACTTTTTGTATCTTGTATTGTCCCCTCCAACAACATTGTATAATTTTTCGAATGCAAAAGAATTTCAAGATCAGGCAATTTGTCACTGAGGCTTCTCGCATTAAGAAGGGCTACCTTAAAGTGGTCCAAATGGGAATTTAATGAATTTGCTACAAAGGAATTTCCATTAGCTGGATTCTACTGAAGAAAGGCACTATGGGGGCAACAGTAGCTTTAATGAGCGTGCAGAAGCCTATGAATAAGAGGTATATTGACCATTTGTTGCAAAGCAAGTTGAACTATCAAACATCTTGTTCCATGCTGATAAACACAGATTCTTTTTAGAAACTCTTTAAAATGATACCAAATATTTAACCAATTGTTGAAGACAATTATCTTTTCTTTGTATCTACATATCATTCTTGGTAAAGGAAGGAATCCACTTAGGATCAGAGTGTAACCTGTATTTGTCACATGCATGGAAAATTCTGATATGTGTTTCTCCTTGTCATTCAGGTTTTTGCATCCTGGGCCTAAACCCCCCATGTGGATAACTACAGTGTTATAGTCATATCTGACCTGAGAAAGGGGCTTTAGGGTCCTTAAATTGTCAGAGATCCAGGCACCTGAAAGGCAACAGACTGCAACCTCATGCTTGTTCACCTTTGTGGGTGGACAATCTATATGTCTAACAACTGCATCAGCAAATCAGTAAGACTCTGTAATTAGTAGTGTGTTTAGGAGTACAAGATTTGGAGTTGTCTGATTCTTGGTGAATTAATGCTGTACATGTACATGGAAGAGATTATTTTACAATGAGAACTATACTTACCAGTTCCAGGAGGCTTTAGCAGAAATTTTTAACAGCCCCAGTGTAGGACATTTTTAATGTGATTTCAATAATAATGTGGTGTTGGTGAGGGTGAAGGTATGAGAGTAGGATTCTCACTTTGTATAGTTTTGGGTGATATGGATGCCTCCAAATTAAATATTTACACCTTTCAATAACAGGGTTATGTGTGTTTAGTAAAAGATTGTTATCAGCGAGTAAAAGGCTGTTCCTACGCTGCCCGAGGAGAACAAGGGCTAAGAGGATGGCAACAGAAGGGAAACAAATGGGTTGACCTTGCACAGTGTCCAGGGCTTCTAGTTTTAGATGGAAAAATGTACAAGTTAGGTAACTGAAACTAGAGTTGGAGACTACAGAGGATTGCTTTAATAAAAGTAGCTACACAGACTCCGGCACATTCCTGTACTAAAGACCAATGCATATTTGTTGATGGAGCACTGACACAGTTCTACATGAAGAGGGGAGCAGTTTGTCTCAATTACCTTTGAAGCAGTAGCTCAAGGCACTGGATATCAAGACACAGTGCAGCTTGGAGGAAACCCACTCTCAGATATGAAGGCCAAACTGAAACTTTTTTTGGAGAATAGTACAGATAAGTAGGCAATCAGTCAGGTTAAATCACTTCCATCTATATAGTGCACCCATAAGCCCATAAAACAAGGAAAACGATAAAGAAACATACACAATATCAGCAGAAGAAGGTACATAATTATCATAAATATGAACAGAATTTGTAAAACTTAGATGACAAAACCTTTGGATTTGTGTGTGTGTGTGCATGTGTCTTGTCTGTGTGTATGCCATTATATGAAGAGAAAGATAAGAAAAAAAACTGAAAATGTTGAGGTACAGTCAGACACATAATATGAAAAGTAGAAGACACTACAGATTGTATACTAATCTATAATACATTGTAAATATGATTGTGAGATAAATGACCAGAAATGTTTAAATAAAAGTTATCAGATACAGAAAAAGGGCATGTTGCAGGTATAAGAGATGAGGAAGATGAGCAACTGAGTAAAATAAAATACAGCACATCGTGAATGAGCTAATGAATGATTTTCCATCAGTACAACTGAAATTGAGGTATATTTAATTTACTTTCACTTACTGCCATTCCAATAAGGCCAAATCAGAAACTCCTCAAGAATTTTATTAATAAGTCAAGTAGTTATCCTCCATGTAGTAAAATATATAAATATAACATATGCTGAATAAAAGGCTATTTGGAACTATTAGGAATAGTTATCAAGACAAAGCTTAAAGGTCATGATCTTCAAAAGCAAGCTATTCAAAAGGAGGTGGCCATCTTGCAAAAGTTGTATTGAACCATCACAGCAATGTGCTAATGCATTGTGGGTACTCAACTGTAACAGTGCCATGCAGTTTCTCAGTCTGTGGGTACAAGTAAATAGCGAAATGCCTATGGAAGAGTCCTGCCACATATGTACTGTTATTGCAATAAATACAAGTCAATTAATTATTGGTCCTGTGTGAAGGCACTACAGTTTCTCTCTGAAGTTTTATAGTTGCAGCTTGTAAGTTTAAATTTCTCAGCAGGGTTCAGCCTCTTGGCAAACTTACACATTTGCCTTATTGGGAGATGTGGAACTAATCTGGCACCATCAATCAAACATCTGGACAACATGTAACTAGTGGAACCATGTTTAAGTATTTTGTTGTGCCAAAAAAAAAAATTCCCTTTATTACCACCAAGAGCAATCACAGACACATACACAAGCACAAGTCAACCAGTTTAGACTGTTAAAGATACAGTTCACTGAAGGCTTCACCAAAAATCAGTTTAACACAATGATACACCTGGGAGACCGATTCATATCCCAAAGCTTTGCAATTGCATATCTTCACCTGGGATTGTGATGGTATCTTTCCCTACATATCTGTGCTTTCCCATCATAATCCATTTCTGTTAATTACTGCAGTTTCTAAAATAAACGTATCCACTACTCAGTCCATTTCAAATGCCATTTGCAGATTCATGACTCTATCCCCGAGAAATGAACAAAACTGCAAAATCACTGAAAAAGCTAAATGGCTACTACAGAAACAACATGCTGACTTTCTGCTTGCCTCTGAATTATTTAAACTCATCAAGAATGACATCTTCCCTCCACTATCTTCCAGACTATTCAGAGATGCGACAACATACAACCTTAGACATCTGAACCACTCATGTCCTCTCCTCCAATCCCTCCCCCAAAACACACAGACAAACTAGGCTTCACTGCACTGACTATGCTTTCTCAGTCCTTGGTCCAAAACTGTAGGAATCGCTCCCTTCTTTTCTTAAGGATCATTACTGTTAGCTCACTTTCCATTCACAAATAAAAGCAAATTTCAAAACTCTAGGAAAATGCAACGGTCATTTCTCTGGTCGTATAACTTAACCTTTTTATTCTCTTCTTCTGTCTACATACCTTCTCTGACTCTATTTTTGATTGTGATGCTTCAGTATGCTAGCTCTGATGCCACTCTATATATAATGCATGTGTATAGTATGGCTTTTCAGTCACTCTGTATATAATGTCATTTATCTATTGCCTTTATACCCTCAAGCCAACTATGATATTCACTTTGTATATAATGTTGTTGTTGTGTCTTTCGGCTTATCCTGGTTAGGGGTCGCCACAGCGGAACTCCAGTCCGCTAATGTTTGGTAGTGGAGTTTTACGTGCCGAGTTACCAGCCCTGATGCACAACCTTCAACAAAGACATGCCTATTCACGTATGCCTCCACACAGAAGACGCTCTAGATGAGAATCGAACGGGACAATGTCTTGCTGTGAGGCGACAACGTCATTTACTTTGTTTATAATGTCATGTATCTGTTATGTTTTCTCAGGGCTGAGACTGAAATAGACCCAGCAGGATCAGTGGTCAACCCCGGTTAACAAATTCAAAATAAATAAATAGAATAAATAATGTCATGGAATTCCACTCAATTACCTTACATAGTTTTTCGTATAATGCTCAAGTCAGTATATCTAGTGTACCAGTTAAACATTTCACCTAGCCACCTCCTCATTAAAGATAAAATAAACTCCCTAATCATTCAGTTCATATCTTACATTCCACATAGATGCAAATTACACAATTCTGCTGAGGTCCTGTATTCTCTTTCATATAATGTAAAAATATCCCTGAATCACTAACTTTATTTTATTTGCTGATTGGGTGAGTTTAGCAGTGCTCATTAATAGTAATGACTCAGAAGAAGTTTTACATATAAATATACAAACATCTTAAGGCAGTGCTGAAGCTATGCAGAATCCTGCACAGTGAATAAAATGTGTGAAGATGCACACAGCATGCTGTCAACAGTCTTGCACTTAAAGTCACCAATACAATTTTCAATATCATAATTTTCAGTACTACTTATAAATTATATATATACATATCAGAACCTGATGAGTTCCTAACATTTTCTTGCTTTTAACATATAAATACACCTCTTTAATAACATGTCAATCATGCACATACAGTGATTCAGCATTTGGTATGACTGGGTGTAAAACCAACAGTTCCAGTATCCTAAGCAGGGCTTATTCAATGGACCTGTCATACATCCCTTATTATTCTTTCATATTACAGCTGATTCAAATAAGTTCATAATGAACACACCAATCATACATATGCAACGTGTATGCTTGCTCATGACTATTTTCATGGATACTTTTGAATATTTTCAAGTACTGCAAAGTGGGATATATTGTACCTATACTTACGGTACTTACTTCTTACTTTGCAAAACTTGCTAGACTATCCTTATGGACTAAGTGGATCTGTTAAATATGGACTGCAGGTATTCCACAAATTGCCCACTTTGAAAACCCCGAATGAGTTTACTTACTTGGATGGCCAAAGCATGCATAAATGTTTAAAAGACTATTCTGTTCTAGGTCTGTAGCACTGCAGCATATGAATGTTATTAAAGAATTTTTATCTTATATTAAAATTACTTACCTTTCCAGCATAATGCTGGATGCCGAAACAAAGTTCCATACGTTTGGGCCTCCAGAAATACTTGCAGCGTAGGTTATCCTCAAATTTATCTGCAAATGTAAAACATTTTGTTTTGATTTGTGAATGTCTGTGCAAATGACAAATACATGTTTTGTGTACTATCAAATAAAAGACTCGTAGTTAGTGCAAAGGATTAAAGCCATGAAATACTACCAAAGCAAATAAAAGTCTAGCAGTTAGTGCAAAGGATTAAAGCCATGAAATGTTAACAAGCTGCTTCCTGTCATCCAGCTTTTTTTTTTATTCTCTCAGTCTCCATTTACCTAGCTATGTGACTCTTTGCAAGTTACTTAACTAGACAGAGCCCCAGGCTCAGCCTGAAAAAGGTCCTTGTGGACAGGTGTTCAACCCCAGCTAATTAATAACATAATCAGTCTCTCAGTTCTTATTGTATTGTCCTGCCTGAAAAGATCACTGAAGTGTTTCATAAAAAGGTCAAACCATCTCAGGATTATAAATTGCTTAAAAGTCTTCTGTGCATTCTAAAATTTGACACATCAGCTTTAAAATCTCAGCTCATAAATGATACGTTTTGTACATATATTGTACTGTTTGTAGGGTTTGCCAATTTTGAGATGACAAACTGTATTACTTATTTATCTCTTCTGTTATAAATATAAACTGCAGATTTCAGCTTTAAGCACCTTATACTGCACAGTGACAATGCTGTGTTATCTGACATCTTGTCCGTCCCAGCAACCAATGCCAAACATAAAAGGTTATTTATGAAACCCATTAAAATGACATGTACAACAGGGCACACAGTGTAGGCAGGTCAAGATTTGGAGTCAATATTGCAATTTTATGTGATAATAACCCTTTTCTCATCTCCAGAAGCAAGGGTCAGACAAGCACATATCGCATTTACTATGCTATGAGTGCCGTTTTTTGTCAAGGGTAAAGGTCACATTGTGCTTGTTCTGCTCATGGCTTAGTGGTGGTGATGCATTTCCTAGTAGTGTGAAATTGTATTTTCATCCTCAATAACATTTTAGGATGTGAGCAGTAGAAGACTGGTGTGGGGGGGGGGGGTTACAGAGGAAGATTGATGCTTTGTATTTAGCAGTTCCAAGCAAAGAAAAAGAAAATTCAAGAAGTAGGAGCAAATTAGCTTCTAAATGGCCACTAATACAGTCATGAAAGTAAAAAAAAAACAATAAAAAAGTGCAAAGACTATACATGCGTGCTAAAAATTGTTATTCCTTTAATTCATCTGATGAATAATATTTGTGTACATGCTTAAACTCATAAGCACTCTAATCTGCTCAATAACCTACATCAAACTGTGAAATCTTTTCATATAAGATGAAACGGAATAAACGAGCATCACCAATACAGAAAGAAAACAGTCAGCTGTATAATAAAAGTCCAATTGAGACCACAAGTGTGAAGGATAAATTGTTATGAAACAGGGAGTAGTGAGAACAGAACTGCACTCAGTTTGTTCAACCTGAACTTATGAACACCACAGGCAATCCAGACAAGCTCAGTGAAAGCCACCTCTTTGAAATGTATATTTTCTGCATTCATTGTATCTGTTTTAGGAAAGAACAATTTAGCAGGATATGTAAGGATGACTGAACACAGGAGGCATAATAAAAGACAGGAGAATAGTAAGACACATGGCTGTATACATATACATAATAGCGTAGGCTTTACTTTGCATTTTAGCATAAAAAACCTTGTTACACATACAGAGAAATGTAAAATTGTATCAATTTATAAAATGCTTTACCTACTAAAGTCTGATCTGTTGCTTGAGGGAAGCGGCTTTCTTTATCTAGAAGTGAAAGAAGCCCCATTGGTTTTTGAAGGAACATATCTAAAATTGGGCGATTATCTTCGTAGTCAATCACTGTGGCATCTATACCTTCATTCTGATATTCACTCTATGGATGGAAGGACACACACTGAGATTTATCGTTCGTGTTTATACATGGACATTCCCCCCAACAGAGCAAAATTTCAACTTTGACATGATCAGATTGCAGACTGAGTGTTTTGCCTACAAAAACTGGAAAAGACAGAAAACATATAGCTACATACCCTTTTAACTATATCTTCAAATATCTCATGTTATTTTTTTTATTTTGACACACATATATATATATATATATATATATATATATATATATATATTCATTTTACGAAGTAAGCATTTCAGTGTTTCATCTACAAATGCAATTCCTGCTGCTCTTGAATAAACTATGTTACATTACAAAATGGTATGCTGGTGATACTGCCATAACATTCCCCATATGTTGGTGATATTGTCATAACACTTCCTGAACTAGAGCAGTTATGCAATAGGGAATAACTTGCAAACAACAATAACAGGTTCATAGTTACTGGCATGCAGTCCTGGAGACCACTACGGAGCCTAGCCCAAACACCTAATTCCCCTAAAGCATTTTGTGGTTAAGTGAGTTGCTCAATGTCACACAACAGGTAAATGAAGATGGAAAGATTAAAACCCTACACCCTTGGCACAGGAAACAGCTCATTAACAAGTCAAAGCTTTATTCCTCTGTGCTAAGTGCTACAGACTTATCTTTTAACTAAACGTAGAAATCCTTTACAAACTGATCTTGCAAAGAAAACTGTATACAGTAATATGCAACAATGACTACATAACAGATGCTGAAGATCAGATAGTTTTGATCATCACTCCAAGTAATGCAGACTATATGACCTGAAAAATGTAAACCCCTTTGCAGTTGCTGCAGGTTGTACAAAAAGATACTGCAAAAATATATCAGTAAAACATGGCAAGTTTAGATTACTAAAACGCAACATTTTTAGACTAAATTACACAATCCAGGTCTATTAATGAATGAATGAATAAAGCAAACAATTATAGACAATATAAATATTGCATCAGTTTTCGTTCAACAACCCGCAAGTCATACAAAAATCAGAAATATTGCTGCATATAACATACTGTTTTTTGGAAGGGGGCTTACATGCTTGTGGGATACCTAAATGTCATTTTTGACCTCTGAACATCTTCATTGCCATCAAAAAAT
This sequence comes from Protopterus annectens, assembly GCF_019279795.1. Taxonomy (NCBI): domain Eukaryota; kingdom Metazoa; phylum Chordata; order Ceratodontiformes; family Protopteridae; genus Protopterus; species Protopterus annectens. Next base: position 78,687,141 of record NC_056738.1, on the reverse strand, counting down.
AGCTATCCCCTCAGACATCATTCAGTACATCGTGAATGGCTAATGGTGCTGTGTTGTTGCAGCATATACCTTCAGCATCAACAGGGCTGGGTCATGGACAAATGGGGACCTATGTTGAGCAATGAATCAGGCCCCCAACAAACATACCATTATCCCATTACTTGGTGCTCTCTCTTTCTAATTACCATTAAGACTGTTCAAACATGTCAGTGTACATGCTATTTTCTATGTTACTTTTACAATTATCACAGAGATTTGAATTTCATTTAAAGCTTTTATTTGAAATTTTACAGGGGAAAAAAACACTGACAACCTCTTTCTAAACAAAATAAAACAAAACATTCTCACATTGAAAACAGATTTAGTATGAGAAACAATGAACTTCTCTTCCATTGAAGCTCACAATTAGTGAAAAATACATCAAGCAAACCACTGAACTACAAGACATCCTAGGATTCATACTCAAATAGCACATAGTGAAGTACTAATTAGCTTCTATATGAAAAGTGCAAGAATTCAAACACAAATATATAACACATTTGCTAACAGCCCGGGAGAACCAACTGGACAGAAGTGTCCCTTTTCTAGATCAGCCTTGGAGTTTTGTCTGGTGAAAACACTTGGCAAAGTCTTATAGAAGACAAATATAGGCTAAGGGAATCAAATAATGTGCTACAAGAAACAGCTTTTTAACTGCTCATAACCTTACTCATCTGTACTAAGTGCTAGACAAACTGCTGTAGTCCAAAAATAATGCATTTCACATCTGTGCATCTGCAAAAAACAAACTAAACTAAGAATGTATTCATAGTTAAAATAGTAACATTAAACTCAAAGTTCATGCTGTCCAATTTATTCATAACTAAATAATAAACACACTGCCAACATTAAGGAAGCCAAGGACTGCATCCAAATAACATAGCTCATATAATAATACTCCCATTTACTGCAAAGTAACTTACTCAAAGATTGGGCATAAATACGGAGCAAAATCAAATCTAAAGACAGACAAGAGTAAGAGAAGTCTAAATTACTTAAAACAGTTAACAATTTAACTAGTTTTGCATCGCCATGTATTTCTGAACTACTGAAACTGAAACTCTAAATGACAAACTGTAATTCTGAGTAATTTACCAAAGAAGTTAAGGGAGGTCTGGCAGTTGATGTGGGGATGAAGAGACCTGTCTCCTGTACCTAAGGTACAGGGTTTGAGGCTGAGCAAGCCACTTAAACTGGGGCATTTTACTTACTTACACACACACACACACACACACACACACACACACACACACACACACACACACACACACACACACAATGTTCCCATTCTGTGTAGATCTGAGCTTCATAAAATAGAAATCCAAGCACTCAGAACTGACTTCCCATTCAAAATTGCTGTAGCTTAAAACAAAATAAATTAGTGCCTGTTAAGCTCCTGTCTGGTTTCCAAAAAAACTGAACTGTTGCAAAATAGGCCTTTTAAGCTCCTATTTTGTGCCATTGGTTTGGTGGGTACATTTCTTATTTCTTTTTTTTTAATCAATTTTGCATGGCTGGGACACCCCAGCCAGCACTGGGTTCTAGTTCTAGGCAGCTGCCTAGGTTGTCAGCCCTGGGTAGATGGGTGAAACTTCCAAAGATACAAATTGCTTTTATAGTCATAAAATAAGCTAGAACTTCTATAGAGCTTCTTTTTCTCTACAGGAGAATTTCCTAATAAACAGGCAAGTCTGCAGGCCACACAGTTACAATTGGCTGTGCAACACTGACCATGAACCGTACTGACTGAGAACTGCATGCAGATAAATAGTAATAAATTGTAATCCAGTGCAAGAAAACAGTAGGAGGTACTAACAAAGTATTAGAAATTACCAAATGAAAGTAGGAGATCGAAATGAAACATTAAAAAAAACTATTGCATGGCCATTAACTTCACAGAGATTTAGGAAGTGAATGTGCATACCAAGTGAGCCCACTCCCCATCCACATTCACTCCAAGAATCCCTGCAAAAGGATAGGATGTTGGTGGCCATAGAGCTTTGATCTGTGCTGTAGAAGGTATATGCTTATCTGGCACAGAAGTGAGGACTACATTCAGTAAGTAATGACAAACTATGAGTTTCACATTTCATATGAAAACTCATGCTAATGCACAACATGTATATCCAGCAGTTTAATAAATGAAAGGAATAATAAAAATCCATCCCTGATGCTGGTCATTCATCCTAACCCAGTACATTTAACTATGTCCTGATCTTGTGCTAAGATGTTGAATGCCATGCTGTGACCTAGTGAAAGTGGTGCACTACCAAAGTAATCCATCCATACCTCTCAGCTGTCCCTGACTTCACAGAATATTCCAGAGTTGGCATCATAATTTCAGTCTGTTTCTCAGAAAAAAAACTAAACTTTTATTATTCCTTCCCTGACCCTTCGCTCACCATAAATCTACCTTTATCATTACATCCCTTGACTAAACTACCATCATAGCTGACCCCCATACTAAACTTTTTGGTACCATTATTGATGATGAAGTGAAATGTAACCAACACATCCAACATAGCATTAAAAAAACAACACCAAAAACTAAGACTATTATACAGAAATAGGAAATTCCTTACCTCTGACACTGAACTCTAATTGGCTCAAGCACTCCTTCCCCCCTCCCTTCTCTATTCATCTCCAATCCTTACTAATATCCAGACTACACTTGCAACTAAATTAGAACAAACATATGACAAAATAGCTTGCTTTGCTACCAACTTACCATATAACTCACACCGCTGCCTTTCTCTCAACAAGCTCCAATGGCTAGAATTTCCCCAACAACTCCAACTCAATTTAGAATCCTTCACACGATTCTGAACAAACCCACAGCCTGCCCTTCTCTATCCTCCCTCACAACATATTACACTCCCTTTTATTCTCTCTGGACATCCAATGAACAACTCCTGGCCATCTATAAACCTAACAAGAACATAGGAAAACTTCTCTACAAGCACACTGTAGTCCAGGCCTGAAATAAACTTCCCTCATACATAAGAACCACCCCACATCCCATACACTTCATAAAAGAGCTAAAATAATTTCTGCTGGACTCCCAGTCCTGCCACTGTCATGACCCTACTTAATTACTACCTACCACTGTCATGACCCTACTTAATTACTACCTACCACTGTCATGACCCTACTTAATTACTACCTACCACTGTCATGACCCTACTTAATTACTACCTACCACTGTCATAACCCTACTTAATTCACTACAACATTCTACTCAGTCAACTATACCATTCCTAATTCGCACCTACTCCTATACTGTATTTACCATCATCCTCTTGTTTATTTCTCCCTACTCCACACAACAGGCTACTACAGCCCTCACAAATACTGCTTATACTTTGCCTCACTTAACATTAACACCTTCTCTTTACCCTAATAAGCCTCTCTTTACAATCCTCCTGTTCTCATACTTCCTCTTTCATCTTCCCCACCTTCAGAAATACAAAAGGGTTAAACTTTACTATTGTTAGCTTAAAATATTTATCTGCCTTCATAGACCATGACAGTTTCTTTTTTGTATCTTCATCTGTTTCATGTATTTTTTCTATGTATCTTACTATTATCATGATTTTGTTTAGTATTGTTAGCATTTTTACTTTCTGTTAATAATTATGTCACTGAACTGGAGCTTTTCTCTTCAGGTCTCCTCTGAAAATGGGCTTTTTTAAGCTCAGTTGGACTAACCCAGTTAACAAATGTGAAATAAACATTTATGGTTTAAAGCAAAATGCCGGGGATTGTAATTGCTAAGTAATGACAAATATCTGAGATTTAACCACAAAGGTAAGATTCATTCATCATATCTTTTTAGAAATGTATGCAACACAAAACTTGTTATTGCAGAATGTTTCTAAGTATCTTCTTCTTCTTCTTTCGGCTTTTCCCGGTTAGGGGTCGCCACAGCGGATCACCTGTCTGCTCATGATTGGCAGTGGAGTTTTACAGTGTCAAGTTGCCAGACCGGCACCCAACCTTCCACAGAAGGCACACACATGCACACACTCACACCTAGGGCCAATTTTGAAGTGTCCAATCTACCTACAGCATGTCTTTGGGATGTGGGAGGAAACCGGAACACCCGGAAAAAACCCACGGGACCACCGGGAGGACATGAAGACTCCAAACAGAAGGCACCCCAGCCGAGAATCGAACCAGAGAACCTCTTGCTATGAGGCGGCAATTATTGCTCTTAGATACTTAGAAACATTACTTAGAATGTTTCTAAGTATCTAAGAGCAATAATTAAAATCTGACCTTGATTTTAGCCTTTTCTCCTCGTTATTGTTTGGCTTTGTCCCTGATTCTTAAGTTAAATAGTTGAGCGTTATTGATCAAACATACGAAAATAAATACATTAATGCAGGTACAGCACAGAAGGCGCACACGCATGTTACATCCATAGCTTTCATCCTTCCTTTCCGTAATGGGGAACAGTATGTTATTTAGTGTGGATGAAAATGATGAGGTGTACCTCTGTGTAAAACAAGTTCTTTAAAATAACTGAGACAGACCCTTTCAGTGTGGATCATCCTGGGACAAGGATGTCTTAAGGTTTAAAGTAAAGAACATGCCTCATAATGAGGGATGGTTAATGCATGCTTATGTCCACTTGCTCTTGCGGTCCCAGAGGCATGAACATGCCATCGTATCTTTGTGCACTTAGACTGCCTCACATTATGTGCCAGTGGCTCTGCTCTCATAGGACAGTAGGATTCATTACTGCCTTCTGCCTAGGATGCCTGGGTCCATATACCAACTACTTCACTCAGTGCAGGTGTAGTGGTTGGGGAGGAATGTGTAGCCGGAATATGTTCACCTCTCCAGAAAGGAGGGGGGTTTATGAGATTTTTCCATCTCCTTCAGCAGAACGGCCTACTTTTAGGAATAAATTCTTTGATGAGCTGGCTCTAAAAGGAATAAAAGTTGTAGGGAGATGTGCTGGGTCATTAAACATGCCAGTTAAATGTGCTTCAGCAACCTATAGGGAAACCTCCAATAAATCTTATACTTGTAAAAATAAAATACAGTTTAAAAGAGAAATGGGCAATAGAAAATAATCTTGCAAAACATGAAATGAATATAAACTAGCCAAAAGCCTAGAGGATGAAGCATTCTCATCCCACCCTGCATAGACTTTGTGCAAACAATACCCCATTACATGGGATCAAAATGAGTGCCCCCCCCCAAAAAAAATAATGCTAAATATGACATCAAAACTGAAGTTTCTAAGGATATAAGTAATGTAAACACCCTCCCATAACAAATTAGCTTGCTACATAAAACAGTATGCAAGAGATAAACTTTCTTTTGAAAGGAAACACAAAAACATTTCCAAGCCTCAACTACAGATTAGCTATATCAGCTCTATTCTTCCTGCCTTATAAAACAATATTGTTGTTACTAAATGTAATGGCCAGCATAGTAAATGTGGAGGAGGAAAACCTCATACCATCAAATGGAAGAGCATAACCCAATTCTGCACATTTGGTTAAACTCAGGTGAAAGCCTGCAAAACCTGAACATGATCATAAACAATAAAGGACTCGCTGCATGGAAAGTCTCTTACTAGTTAACAAAATAACACTGTCTGCTTGGGAAAGCACTATGGATAAAATAATATTTCTGTCAAATGCCCAGAAAGCATGAGCGGTAGATAGGTTACCAAACATAAAACTCTGTTCAGGACTAAGGAAAATACTACGAAGTGGATGACTCGTTTAATGCCCCATTACCTATCTACCAGAGAAGTAAACCAGCCATTAACTAAAGGGAAAATATTAAGGTCTTCAAATGTTACAAATGATCAGTTGTGCAACTGCACCATTAGATAAAACAGAATATGACTCCTCAGTTAAAAACAATAAGAGCTTGACCACATCCAGGCATGCCATAAATCTTTGGTTCCAAGATTGTACGGAAAAGAACATTTAAATGGACCTGCAAGTGTTTCATCAAAAGTTTATAATAATCCATGTTACACAGGGTGATAGGTTAACAATTAACTAAGAAATGCTTGCCCTTATTGTTTTAGTTAAATAGAAAGTAATACATATAGCACTGCTGACTGTTGTATCAAAAAAGATCCACTTATTCAATACATGCATACGTATCAACTTCTTAGAGCAAGAGATCTGGACAAAGCCATAAATAATGGGGGGGGGGACAAAGGCCTAAAAATTGGGACAATTTTTAAATATTACTCTTACAAAATTAGAAAGTTGATAAGTTTCACATTAACATACATTTTCTGAAGGGTAAGAAGTCTGAAACTCAAATGTCTGTCATTATTTTATAACTTCATTCCTCAAATAATTGCCAGTGTTTTGCCAGAAAACCACAATTTTATGAGAAACAGACCAAAAATGTGAGGCAAAAATCTGTACAGTTGAGAGGTATGATAGTAGGAAAATATTTTTTATTCTCACTAAAGGAAGTATAAAAATTTAAATCCAAGCCATCTTAACCTGGAACAATATCAACATTAACATTATCCATTTCTGTCCTGATAAATGCCCATTCACTGTAACCAGCTTAGTCTAAAGACAAGCACTTCACTGGCCACTACTCCACAGAAGCATGAAATGCTGAATCAAGGGAATACATGGCTTGGATAAAAACAATCAGTATATGTTCTAATCTGAGCTGAAAACAGCATACCACCACCTATTAACCTGCTAAGGCTATGAAAAAAGTGGACTCGTCTTAGCAGTATTACTCAGAAAGGATTCATGTTTTCTTTCTTAACCTTTACAAGAAAACACTGTCACCTAAGAAAATCAGCTGGCTTCATACAGTTGAAATCAGCAAGTACTGCTGCGAACGAAAAGTGGTGTGAACTAGCAAGATCATACAAGTGATAAAACAAGGTCCAAGTAAAGTACATATTTTGGAGTCACAAAAAGAAGAAACAATGACTTTTAATATAACTTAAATGTATAGGCCACTCACTACTCAGACCAAGAGGACAAAAGGGTCTCATCTCCCTGTGTTGCTAAGGCAACTGAATTCTAAAATCTTAGAACTAGTCCTCTTGAAAAAGCATTCCATTCAAGCAACAGTTGACTGGCCCAGCCTTGATGACATGGATTGTCACTATATTCTAAGCACACACACACACACACTTATATATATATATATATATATATATATATATACATATACACAAGTGTGTGTGTGTGTGTGTGTGTGTGTGTGTGTGTAGGCATATAGGTAAACATTTTTAATTCTGAGACTCAGTATTGTCAGTTCCAGAATAGTAATATAATGCATGATAATGTGGACTAACCTATGAGACGTCTGAAATAACTATGGCATGGTGTATTCCCTTTTCTCCAAGATACAGCATTCTCAGAGTTAGTATGTAGTGTGAGTGTGGTGTACAGCCCCTCCCCCACCCCACATATATTGGTGGCTCTGAGAGCTTGCATCCCAACAAAAAGCAACTTTAAAGGAGAACAGTAAATTTTGACATGCACTATTCTCTTAAGTTTTCATAGTTTTTGTTTAATTCTAAGACTCCCAGTTGAGTCTTAGAATTTTATTTATTTATATATATATATATATATATATATATATATAGAGAGAGAGAGAGAGAGAGAGACATTATCTATATTTATCTATATATCTAGATAGCTATGTATATATATATATATATATATATATATATATATACATGCATACACACACGTGTATATATATATATATATATATATATATATATATATATGTATGTGTGTGTGTGTGTATTTATGGATCTACTTTGAAAGGTCGAACGTCATATAATCGAAATCCATTTTCGTGAGAAGAAAATCATGAAGCTTAAATATCAAACAGTGAATTTTCCCAGGGTAAGTAAACACTTGTCCAACATACCCTTTTCTCCACTGCAGTGAAGTCCCAGAGCTGGTATATATATATATATATATATATATATATATATATATATATATATATATATATATATATAGGGGAGTGTGGGGGTGTAGGCCCCACCTAGGTTGGTTTTACTTACTTTTTTTTTACTTACTTTCCTGTCAGTTTCATTTAAGTTTGGACAAGTGTTTACTTACCCTGGGAAAAAATTCACTGTTTGGGTATTTAAGCTTTCGCTATTTTCATTTCATGAAAATAGATTTCGATTATATGAGCAAAGAAGATCTATATATATATATATATATATATATATATATATATATATATATATATTTATAGTTTCTATACTGTTTGTTGAAGTAATTTTGCTGTAATAAACCTTTGATTTATCAGTTTAGTTAGTTTCACTATGATTGCAGATGCATGACCAGAGAGTTAGCGTGTTTGTTTTTTTGGTGGTGTTTGTGGCTAAAATCTTTCTACAGCCTATTGTCAAAGGAAGCTGCGTATGCTTGTTTTGCAAATAGGCTTACTTTTCTGGTGGTTTTTTTTTTGTCCCACACACTAACTTTGATACTTTCCACTGAAAAAAAAGACTGCAGTAAAATCCCAAAATGTTGTCATCACAAATAAGCACTTTTATCCTCACTTGTGAATAGACTTCATCAGACAAATTATAAAACACATTAACTCAATAAACAGTATAAAAAGACACACTCTAGAAAACATGGATTTCATTCCCTGATCACAATTAAACAAGTTAAAACATTTAGAAAATGTAAAAATAAAATGTTTGAATACATACAGTACATTAGTAAGTATGGTCATCTAAATTATCTTCCTTTTAATTCTACTTTAAGACAAACTACTTAATTCATTCTTGGGTTAATAAAAGCCAAGAATGTAAGTTTTATTTATTTATCTTTGTAAAAGGAAAAAACTTCAAAGACCAATGCACGTTAGGTTCAAGCAAGGCACCCTTTATTACTTGCAGCAAGGAGACAAAGCATGTAAGCACAAGGTTTGTCTGAATTACTGGTGATGAGTATGTTATTCTTATACAGTTCTCTTCCTATCACACAGAAAATGTTACTATTCTATTGCTGACGTATGTTCTTTCTGTATCATATTGGTCAGCCATAGGGCTCTTTGTTTCTACTTGAGTGGTTGCCTCCTTCCCCTGTAACTGCAGTAAATTGACTCTTACATTAGAGCTGTAATACTTACCTTATAGCTTTCGGACACCTTAGGAAACCTTGTAAACTGCAATAGCCCCGCTACGTTCGCCCTCGCTACGCTCAGGCTCTCTTCGCTCCTCTCCCTGCCCCCAATTCCCTCCCACCCCCAGTACCTCTAAATTTATAGTATTATAGCCACTCCCCCACTTTCTAGATCCTATCTGCTTCCATCTGGGATAATTCCACCCACCCCATTCTACTACCTACATTTAATAGCACCTATTAGCTTTCATCTGGCATTCTCCCATCCCCCCTTCCAGTACCTTCACCTCACCACTCTATCTTCTGGTGTTGCATCACCAGGTAAAACAGTTCCTTCACTCATTAGCTGAATCACATATAATGATATACTCCTCTTTACTACCCCTCTTGTTCACACCCCTCTTGTTCACACCATACCTCCTTACCTTGTATGAAAACCAGTTTCTTATGGGATTTCAGGTCCCAAAGGCCATACTATCACCCCAGCTGTAAATCCTTCCACCTTCAACCATACTTACAGTACCAGATCCTATCCAACATCTTGTTCAGTCTATCAACATCTCAACCCCAGGCACATTAGTTCTAGATCCAAACACTACCACAAACTAATAAACAAATTCCTGAAGTTCATCACCAAGTATAGTCTCAACCTAATACTTGGTGGTGATATTCACCCCAACCCTGGCCCACTCACTTTAGATACACATACCCCCTCTACTTGTAATCTAAGCTACAAACCTACAATTAATAGGCCAACTAACTCTCTCCTAGTCTGTCATCTCAATATTAGAAGCATTAATAACAAGGTACATGAATTGCATGCACTTCTGGATGTCCACTCCCCTGAGATTCTCTGTTTATCTGAAACCTGGTTAAAACCTAACACTAAAGACAATGAAGTGTTACCACCTGGGTACAACATACACAGGCTGGATCGTGCTTCGAGGAAGGGGGGTGGGGTAGCTGTACTCTATAAATCTGAGTTGAATGTCACCATAGATGCAATACAACCTCCTCAGATTAATAACTCTGAGATTCTTGCCACCAAATTGCAACTTAATAAAAATAAATGCATTAATATCATCTGTATGTACATTCCCCCAGGTAACAATATATCTACATTTGAAGATATCCTGCACTGGTTATTATGTCACTACCCCCAAGAAACCCTACTACTTGGAGACTTTAACATAGACTGGGGCACCTGTTCCTTAGAATCCCCAACCACCCATATTAACCTGCATGCATTTACACAAATCATATCCACCCTTACCAGGATAGGTAAACCCAACCAAAAAGAAAGTATACTTGACTGGGTACTCATAAACAGTCACCTCCAACTGTACACCTCTGGTACCCTCTTTAATGGCCTAAGCGATCACCTTCTCACATATGTAATTAAGCACAAAACCATTAATTCCCAACAACCCTTACTCAGAAAGGTTAGAAACAATAAAAACTTTGACCCTGCCAAATTCCAACAAGAACTAAACTCATGTAATTGGTCTGTTCTAAAACACCTCCCCTTAGAGGAAGCAGTAGCATACTTTAACAACAAATTCCTTGAGATCCTTGATTTGCATGCACCTGTTCGCTCAAAGAGAACCAAGGCAAAAACTGCACCATGGCTTTCTATAGAGTCTAAACTCAAAATTACCCTTAGAAACAAAGCATGGGCTTTATAGCATTCTTCTAAAGACCCTCAAGATCACATTAAATACAGGCAATCCAGGAACGAAACCAAAAAATCAATTTTACAAGATAAAAAACAATACTACTGTAATTTACAGACAGTAAATCAAAATAACCCTCAGAAGTTTTGGGCAGGTTAAAATAATCTACTACATCCTGAACAAACTTCAACTCCAATCCCTGCTGCTACTATTGATAAAACCCCTGAAGATGTTTCTGATAGTTTTAACCAACTTTACTGAGACAATTCAAGCCCTAGCTAGCCAACTACCTCCTAGCTCCCCTGGTCCTGAAAGTAGCACCCCTAGAAACCTACTTGCGTTCAGCTTCCAACCAGTCGCCACTTCACTTATCCGTACCTTGATCAAAAAATTAAAACCCACTACACTTTCTGCTGATCAACTCCCTGCCGTGTACCTGCAAAAATCACCTGATGCTATTGCTTACCCTGTCTCAATACTAATCAATCAAACCATAGTAGAAGCTAAAATTCCCACCATCTGGAAAATATCCTATGTAATCCCACTTCACAAAGGAGGCAGCTCTACTGAATTCTCCAATTATAGGCCAATAGCTATACTCTCTCCACTTGCAAAGATTATGGAAAAATGTATTTATAGACAACTCATGCACCACCTAATCCAAAATCGCCTTATGGCAGACACTCAGCATGGCTTCTGTCCTCATCACAGCACTACTTCAGCCCTCCTAGCCTTTACTAACACCATAAACCATAATCGCAACAATAATTATATATCCTCAGCCCTCTTTTGGATCTTTCCAAGGCATTCGATATGGTTGATCACCAACTTTTAATCCACACCCTGCAAACATTCTGTCTAGATACTGGAGCCCTCCAATGGTTTCAATCCTACCTGAATGGTCGACAGCAGGCTGTCCTCTGGCAGAACAAACTCTCTAACCTTCTACCTAACACCCTCGGAGTACCACAAGGCTCTATACTAGGGCCCTTGCTGTTCTCCATCTTCATTAATTACCTTTATACTGTCATCCCAAAAGTCAGCTGTATCCAATATGTTGATGACTCTACTCTGATTTGCTCAGCCACATCTCTAGTAGAGTTATGGTCAGCTACCCAGACCACCTTTAATACAATAGAAAAATGGCTTTCTGAACATCATCTGATCCTAAATCCCAAAAAAACTAAAATGCTGTTAATTTCACCAACACATAGGTCTACCGCTTTCACCTTTACCATAAAATCAAATGATGGCACAATAATCTCCCTGACCCATCTACAAAACTATTAGGTGTCATCATAGACAATAATCTCAAATTTGACCTACATGTTAACCAAACTATCAAAACCATCAATAAAAACTAGGGTCACTTTACAGAATAAAAGCCTTCCTAACCCTCCAGCTAAAATTGCCATAGCTCGCTCTCACCTTCTTTCAACCCTTCTGTATGCATCCCTCTACTCTCGAATTTGAACAAGACTGTCCTTAACAAACTCTCAATTTGCTACAACCACATTGCCAGGTTTGCCACTGGGCTGCCTTTTAGGACACATCATTGCATCAATCTAAATCAGCTTGGTTGGCTTGAACTACCTAGCCTAATCCAGTATAACCAACTGATTATGGCCTATAAAATCCTCTATAATCCGGACAATACTCCTGCACTTAAAAATATTATCACCCCTATAACAATCCTAGACCGCTTGATCCTCTAACAAACTACTAATTCAGACTAGCAAAATTAATAACACAGCCGGTGATTCTCTCTTTGCAAACTCTGTAAGTAGATCCTGGAACTCTCTTCCAGCTGATATTACCTTACTTTCCACCTTAGGTCAATTTAAAACTAGACTCAAACAACATTTGTCACTTAACTGGCTATGTCAATGTATCAAGCCTGGCTAACTCAAATGTGTAAAAATCTGTTAACCAGTTTACTGTGTAATTTAATTTAATCCTGACTTGTTCTCAGGATTAACTGTAACCTGTGGAACTTGTTTAACTTGCTTACTTATGTAATCTCTGTAAATAGTCTGTTTGTAATATGTAATGCTGGTATTAAGTAATGCTGTGTCTGCTTACCCTTGGAGCTTTTCTCCCCGGGCCTCCGCTGAAAATGGACATGCATCCAGTCGGACTATCCCGGTCAACAAATGTAAAATAAAATAAATAAATAAAAATAAATGTTACTAGCCTTATTGCTGACTAAGTTAGATTATCTGCTGTTTTGCAAATCATTTTGAGAAAAACAACCTGGCCTTGGGCTTATTTTAGCCCATCTTAACTTTTCACTTCTTCAATTGTACTGTTCTAATACATGTGTTACATTTTGTCTAGATTCAAGATACATTTCTAGCTTTGGTACAAGTAATGCTGACTATGGTTTAAACTTTCAAGCATCTATTGCAGAAATGAATATCTCTTTGTTAGGTTTCATGACATTAGCAGAAATGAAATGTCTCTTGTTAAGTTTCTAATGGCTGTGCAGATTCATGCAGTGTGAACAGAATAAATGTATTAACCCTTTTAAACCTTGAATGCTCTAAGCATGCATATTACTATTGTATATTTTTCTAACATTCCTTTTAATACTTTTATTCTACTTTCAAGATAAGCATAAACAGTTTTTTTTTTTTCCCCTAACCTCTTCCTACTCAGGATTTGCAGTTAAGAGAGTCATTCAGTTTAAGATCATGAAAGCATTTTCAGTTTTTCAGCAATTCTTCAAGTTCAGCACCTTGGTATAAGGTTTCTGAAACTAAAATGTCTACAAAACTTTTAATTAGTCTTTTTATGCAGGGAATGCAGCAGCACACACATACCACCAGTAGGATTATTCCTACACAGACGGCAATCATAATGTTCATCAGGATGCTGCCCCAACCCCCAAACAATTATGGATTTGGTCCTGGTTTGGTCATGGCTGACAACTGCTGAATTACCTCAAGATGGTTATCTATCTCGTGTTTGTGGTCAGGAATATATTTTGAACTACCACTGTTCTCATGGCAGTCAGTTCATCACTTACCAATTCTAGGGCAGAAAAGGTTGCATTGGACATTATTTTGAGAAGCTTAAACAATTTTCTCAGTTCCCAGATTGATTTTATAACATTATCACTCAAGTCCATGTACAAAGTAGCAATCTTCTACTTTAGTAGTGACTTTACTATATCCTGGCTCTGCATGAAACATTTTTCTGTCGATTATTGACAGTTGTTTATAGAGGTCAGCATTATGTTTCACTTCACCAATTGTCCTATGCATCAGTTCAACAAGTGTTGCAATAGGATCTGATGTTATCAGGTTTAGTGTAGCATCTATAGGGAATAGTCACATTGCAATTGCTCCAACCCACCTTAACTGTATCATTCTTGTAAAAACACACAGTCCCCTTCTATCAAACAGACAAGTGCAATGCTACTTTATCTTGTGATGTGACATCTGATGTATCATGAATTAGGTTTTCACAGGTCTTGTTGATTATTGTCACTAGTACAGTCAACAGGATGATTATGCAATACTTTTGAGGAAATGGTTGCTCTGCATTTCTGTTTTCCTCTTCAAGTAGGTGTATTTGGATCTTACTGGATTCCAGATGGTTTCTTCACTGGTTGAGAGATGGATCAGTCATTGATCTGACCCCCCTTTATAGCCAGACTTTGTGCTGAGGAGATAAGATTTTGTCCAACTCAAAGTTCTTAACCAGCTTGCAGTGTGTCAGGTGTATCCATGAAGCTCGCTCTGCTATCTTGACTGTGGCATCACTGCCACTTAATTTGACTGCAACAGATGTTTAGAACTCAACAACTTATTCATATATTCTGCTAGTGTGGAATCAGCTTCCTGGTCTGATGACCATGTCTCAGCTATTAATTTTCTCAGTTTGTTTTTTAGTATACCATTATGCCTTTCAACTAGCCCTGCAGATTGCGGATGGTATGCACAATGATTTTTTTAAAGAAATACCAAAATGCTTACTCAACTGCTGTATGGTTTGAGTTACAAAGTGTGTACCATTGTTACTGTAGATCCTTTCTGGAATACCAAACCTAGGAATGATTTATTTTTGTTGGAAAGGCTTCCACCCATCTGGAAAACATATCTACAATGACAAGACAATACTTCTTATTTTCACATTTGTTCAATTCAATGAAATCCATACAGATAGTATGAAATGGATATGGTGGTGTAGGGAAACTCCCTTGCTTGGGCTTTATCGCCCCCTGTGCATGATGTTTGTTACAAATCTGACACATCAAACAAAATTTTTTTAGAGTAGTTTGTAAATCCGTACGTTGTGAACACCTGGTTCACCAGCTGTACCATCTCCCCTGTTGAGACATGGCAGTGCCCATGGCTCAACAAAGCTGCAAAGTGAAACAAATTAGAGGGTAGTATCGGTTTTCCCTCTCTAGAGATGTACAGCCCCTTTTCGAGGATTGCTCCTAGTTTTATCCGTCGCTGTTTTTCAGCTTGCGTAGTGAGTGTCTGCATTGTTTTTAACATATCTAGATCTAAAGTTTCAGAGGGTTGTAATTCCTCATTTAAAAGAAAAACGTCAGTGGTTGCTTGTTTTGCAGCTGTATCAGCTCTTGCATTACCTTTTGAAATCCTATCTTGTTGCTTGGTGTGAGCTGTGCATTTACAAATGGCTACTTTCTGAGGTAACTGAATAGATTCTAAAAGATCTAAAATAAACTGTGCATGATTTATAGGTTTGCCAGTAGATGTGATCATTCCCTGGTTTTTCCACTGTTGCTCAAAAACATGTACAGTAGAAAAAGCGTGCTGGCTATCAGTAAAAATGTTTACACATTTACCCTTTGCTAAGGTACATGCCCGTGTCAGGGCAATCAATTCTGCTGCCTGTGCAGACAAATTGTGTGGTAAGGGTTTTGCTTCTATAATCCCAGTATCAGAAACTACTGGATATCCTACTAAGTTCTGTCCTGCAGGACCCCTTCTGCACGAGCCATCCACGTAGTATGTCACCTTGGCATCATTCTAGGGGACATCCATGAGATCTTTTCTAGGTAGTGCCTTTTGCTCAATTACCTGCAGGCAGTGGTGTGGTGTGCCGTCTGCAGGGGTCTGGAGCAGAGTAGAAGGGTTTAGAGTCGTGCAGCGCTCAATTGTCATATGAGGTTGGCTCAACAGTATAGTCATACAGGAAAGATGCCCAGCAGGGGAAAGATATGCCACCTTTTCTTGTAGTAAAATAATCGCGACTGCATGAGGTACTCTCAGAGTGAGAGGGTGGAACAAAACTTCTGAGGCTGAAGCCTGTACTGCCATTGCAGCTGCAACCACTGCTTGTACACAGTGGGGTAAGGACCATGCCACTGGGTCTAGTTGTGATGAATAGTAAGCAATGGGGCATTGCTTATCCCCATGCTGCTGTGTTAACACTGATGTCATGTAACCCTGCTTACAATCTACAGTTTAGAAAAAACATTTATGGTAGTTTGGCAATCCCAGAACTAATGAGGATGCTATTAACTGCTTTAGTTTACAGAATGCAGATTCTGCCTCTGGAGTCCATTGTAACAAATCCTGCACTGCCATAGGCTTCTTATATATAAGGTCAGTCAGAGGTGCAGATTCTAAGGCATAGTTTGGAATCCAGCTCCGGCAGAAATTAGTTGCACCCAGGAAGGACATCATTTCCTTCTTGGTAGAGGGTTTTGGTGCTTGCAAAATTGCTATTTTTCTGTCCTCATCTAACGTTCTACCTTCCTTGGATATTACATATCCTAGGTATTTGACCTGTTTTTTTCCAAAGCTGCAGTTTATTTTTATTTACCTTATGTCCTTCAGCGGCTAAAAATCGTAGAAGTGCTATGGTATCTTCTTTACAATCCTACTGGGTGGGGGCTGCCAGCAAGATGTCATCAACATAAAGTAAAATCTGACTGCCTCTTGGTGGGGTGAATCCCGCCAAGTTGCTTGCCATTTCTTGTGAGCATTGGACTTTCACAATATCCCTGTGGTAGTCGCGTATATGTATACCTTTTCCCCTGAAATGTAAATGCAAACCAATACTGGCTATCAGGGTGTATCGGTATCGAAAAGAACGCATTGCTGATGTCTACCACAGAAAAATACTTTTGTTGAGGTTTCAAATCATTCAACAGGGTGTGTGGGTCTGGCACCGTGGGTGCCCTTGGTATTACCACATCATTTACGGCTTGTAAATCCTGGACCATACGCCATTCTCCATCGGCCTTTTAACTGGAAATAAGGGTGTGTTACATGGTGAATCAGGAGATTCTACTAGTGTCCCTCCTTAAGTAAGGCTGCTATAATAGGCTTTATCCCTGCCTCGGCATCTTTTCTTAAGGCATACTGTCTTTTTTGTGGTCTGAATGTTGACTTTGGCGTGATAGTAACTGGTCCCACTGTATGAATGAGTCCTACATCTGATTTCCCTGTTGACCAGAGAGTCTCTGGTATATCTCGTAAGGCATTCTCTTCCTCCTTTAATAGGAGTGTCAATCAGCTGTCCTCGCTAGACTGCAAGTGCATGGCTGGGTGGGTCTGAGTTATCCAATTTAACTTTTGTATTTGTATTCCCTGTTTTGATAGTTCCAGTTCTGTCGGTTTCTCCCATCTCGTGACTTTTTCTCCTAAGTCTGCCCATTCTATATTTCTGTTTTTGGTTAGGCTAACATGTGGTAATCGATTAGATTTATAAAGTGCAAAGAACTCCTGGGGCAATGAACAGCTGGCTACACTGTTCCCTTCTGTGTCCCAGTACAGGTTACTCAATACCAATCTGTTTGCATGATTCTTAAATAATTCCTGCTCATATTCTTTATCAGGTCCTGATGTGTTACAGTAATACAGGGTACAGTGCAACAGGTGTTGCTTATCAATGTCAAGGGAGGGGAACTTGCTGATGGCTAGGTTCATTAACTCTTGGGTCACAGTCCCTGGACCAGTCGTAACCAAGTCCTGGCTGTACCAATAAAACATTCACTCTCCGATTGTACTACAAAGGTGTTAGTTTGTCGCTGTGCTTCCATACCCTGCATGGTTGGGACTACTGCTATACCAAATAGCTGCATGAGGTCTCTGCCCAGGAGGTTCACTGGGCATTTTGCAGAAACAACAATTTTGCTTTTTTGTGTCAATCCTGAAACTGGATCAGTTATTGCAATGTTACGGGAGAGAGGCTCCCGATTCAGCTGTCCATTAGCTGCTTTTACCAGTATGTAATCAGGTGACTCTGTGTTTTCTGGTAGTTCAGAGGGGTGTATCAGGGTTCGTGATGCCCCTGAGTCATACAAAAATTTGACTTCCCTCCCTTCTACCAAGAGTGTAACTTCTGGTTTCGTGTCACCTAAATAGAGCTCCAAGCTCAATAAAGCTAGGTCTAATATTTCATCTTCTTCATTGTCACTAACTTCCTGCACTTCCTCT
Organism: Protopterus annectens; assembly: GCF_019279795.1. Taxonomy (NCBI): domain Eukaryota; kingdom Metazoa; phylum Chordata; order Ceratodontiformes; family Protopteridae; genus Protopterus; species Protopterus annectens. Next base: position 78,668,889 of record NC_056738.1, on the reverse strand, counting down.
ACTCCCTCTGTCACATTCTCATTTGTCCTTTCTTCGCTAGCCCCTTCTAGTGATTCCTGACTACCATATAGTCAGTCCTCACCCTCCTTGTCTTCCGTTGTTGCCTTCTTGTTTTTCTTGCAATCCCTTGCCAAATGTCCCTTTTAACCGCATTTAAAACATTCTCCCCTTTTCTTTTGCCCTTCAAAGTCTTCTGATAGCTGATCAGATTGTTTGTTTCCCCTGTGCGTTTTTCTTGCCCTTTTTCCTGGACTGTACTACATAAACTTCTGCTCCATCTTCTACAGAAAATACTTGAGCTTTCTTTTTCTTTTTGCTATTAAAATGCCTTTCGGCATGCCTAGCATATTCAAGTAATGATTGTAACCTGCTTGTACGATGGTCTACCATGTGTTTTGTAATAAAACTGCTTATAGGTGTGCTACTGCCTTTTAAAAATGCATTCTTTAACTGCTGTTCATATGGGGAATCTTGTGTTTGATCTTCAGGAACCTGTATTCCACAGTGGTTATTAAAACATTCTAACAGTCTGGCATAGTACCGATCAATTGTTTCACCTTCTTGTTGGATGCATTGATTAATGCAAGTCCAGTCTGCCCTAGGTTTCCATTTTTCAGAGATGCGGTCTGTAAGACCTTTTACTCTGGTGTTTAATTCTGCGCTGCTATGTGGGAGGGGTCTTTGTGCAGCGTCATGGGGATTCCAGTTCCCACTAATCATGTACCAATCTGGTCCTACAATCTAACTACTTTTTCTATCTCTTCTCCGTTTAAGTTACAACTCAACCTCATTCCTTGTAAATCTTCTGAGAATTTTCTAAAATTAACCTTTGGATGTGGAATTCCCTCAGTGGCTTTCCGGATATCTTCCGGAGTCCAAGGTCTATACACTAAAATAGTTGGGTCCTGATTGTCTTGACCTGCCTGAGGATTGGGTACTTCTATAAGTGGGCATATTTCTTCTTCACCTATAGATCGTGAATTCTTAACTATTTGCCATAACTCGATGCCTTATTCTGAATTACCTGCCTTTGTTCAGGACCTGGTCTCGATGGGATCTCTAATTTTAGTCAGTTTTAATTTCACAATATCCCTATCTTCAGTGACCACAGGATATAGTGGGGGTGGACTAACCTGTTCACTTGCTTCACATTCTGGTAAGGGAGGTGGAGGTGCTGATGCTATTACTAAGTTATTATCCTCCTTATCTAAAAACATTGCTTTTGAATCCTTGTTCTTTTGTTCCCTAAGGTTTACTTCCTCCAGCCACCTGTGTGCCTGAGGAATTCCTAATCGACGTTGCTTTTTTACCTGACCTTTGGAATCGTTTTTGAGCTGTTTGATAAGTTTGATAAGCGAGGATTTTTCTAATTTTCCATCAAATTCATATTTATTAACCCATTTTGAATAATATCTAATATTGTCGGCGCGCTGCGACTGCATATATTTTGCGTCTTCCATTAACGGCGGGTTTTGGGTCTTTTTGTGCAATTATTACCCATTTTGTTCTACCCTTTGATCGTTATGTAACTTCTCTTAATTTTTAACATGGTACCACGGATTTTGTTATAGTCTCTTCGGAATGACTGCCTACTTATTCTGTTTCTCCTGATCTATGACAAGACAGTAATCTTTTTGTCCCTGATTTGTAAGAAAAATACAATCTGACAAAAACAATACACATCTAGTCCTTGATCTAAAACAGAAAACAGAAAAAAGTAGATTCACCTTACTTGAGCCTACGTGATTGATCACCGATTCACGGAGACCCGTCCTTCAGTCACAGATCAGAAAGTGGCTGGCCTCTTTTGAACGACAATTCAGTCAGAGGACTTTCCATATAAGAAGAACCGATTAGGTTTCTTCCCCGTACGGTTTCAACCACCTAGCCGTCTGATCTGAGGTGAAGATAGGGCTCGAAGGACCAATCTGTAAAAGGAAAAAACTTCAAAGACCAATGCACGTTAGGTTCAAGAAGGCACCCTTTATTACTTGCAGCAAGGAGACAAAGCATGTAAGCACAAGGTTTGTCTAAATTACTGGTGATGAGTATGTTATTCTTATACAGTTCTCTTCCTATCACACAGAAAATGTTACTATTCTATTGCTGACGTAGTTAGACACAGCTTTCTGTATGTTCTACAGAAAATGTTACTAGCCTTATTACTGACTAAGTTAGATTATCTGCTGTTTTGCAAATCACTTTGAGAAAAACAACCTGGCCTTGGGCTTATTTTAGCCCATCTTAACTTTTCACTTCTTCAGTTGTACTGTTCTAACACATGTGTTACATTTTGTCTAGATTCAAGATACATTTCTAGCTTTGGTACAAGTAATGCTGACTATGGTTTAAACTTTCAAACATCTATTGTTTTCTTTATCAAAGCTTCTAGCAGCTGCATACTTTCTCATAGCATAAGCAGAAATGAATATCTCTTTGTTAGGTTTCATGACATTAGCAGAAATGAAATGTCTCTTGTTAAGTTTCTAATGGCTGTGCAGATTCATGCAGTGTGAACAGAATAAATGTATTAACCCTTTTAAACCTGGAATGCTCTAAGCATGCATATTACTATTATATATTTTTCTAACAATCTTACATTTGTTTACTGGGAATGTCTGACTGAGCCAACGGCCCTTTTTCAGCAGATGCCCAGGGAGAAAACCTCAACAGGACAGAATTTACAAAAATGCAATAATGTTAAACGAGATGCCACTGTACTTCTTCCAATCAATGTGTCTAGATCTCCCCCTCTTTCATTAAGTTTTATTTTTTCCAAAACAAAAAAAAAATTTTTTAAATAAAACAGTTGTTCAGAATGTCTGAATAAAGCATTTTATGTATTTTTGTTTTAATAGCCTTGCAAAATTTCTTTTACCTCCTGCCTTTTCATTTTATAACAGGAATAAATGTCAGAGCCAAGGAAATACATTTTAAATTTAATAGAATAATAATTTAATAGAACAAGGGGGTTATGCTTACAGAACAGGTATATTCTGTAAATAATTGAAAATTATACAACAACCGCCATTAATATTCAAAAACATGCACGCTGATTGGTCAGCGTGCACGTTGTAAATCAGAGTTATAGTAATGGAAAAAGGTCCGGTCGCCCGGACTTTTTCCATTACTATAACTTTTTTTTTACAGCAACGGATAATGCAAGATCTCCATTGCTTCACACTGTCTCGCTATGTTAAACTCCTTTAACATAGCGAGACAGTTTGTAAAAAGCAACAGAGATCTTGCTTTCTCCGTTGCTTTTTCAAAACTGTCTCGCTATGTTAAATGGGTTTAACATAGCGAGACAGCTTTAAAAAAAGCAATGGAGACTCTGTTGCTTTTTTAAAAGCTGTCTCGCTATGTTAAACCCATTTAACATAGCGAAACAGTTTGTAAAAAGCAACAGAGATCTTGCTTTCTCCATTGCTTTTGCCCACAGCTTTGATGTACTGCATAGGCATATGCAAGCGCAGTACATCAGAACTGCCACAGAATACCAGACAGCTGTGGAAGGGCAGCAAGGAGGCATTATACAATGCCATTATTTAAGAAAAGTAATTATTTTTTTCTTAAATAATGTCATTGTATAATAGCAATAACCCACTTCTGGGTGTGGGCAATGCTGGATTTACCCACGGTTGGCTTTGTTTGGCCACTTGGGCTTTGCCCTCATGACCAAACCTTGCCAACCGTGGGTAAATCCAGCATTACCCACACCCAGGCGTGGGTTATTGCTATAATATATGAATTTTTGTATTGTTTGACTGGCAAAACATATCGGGGAGACAATAATTATTTTACCTGTAGCTCTTGAAATGCAATATATTTTGCTAAATGTGAAACTTGCAACTTTCTTTATATAGAAAAACATTTAGAAAATTGAGACTTGGGGTGAGAGGTTATTTGTATGTGATTTAAACAAAATGCATATAATGTTAAAGCAACCAGAAATTACTGTTTACTCATTAAAAAACTAGAAATGAAACTTCCTAACCCTATTACCATGCAAAGTCTCATGGCTTAGTGGTATGGTCAGGGAAAAAGTGTTGCTATTTCACATAGGGTAGCTTTACTAGGCAGGTAACAGAGATCCTTTGCTATACAGTATACATATCTGAATGCTAACACAATTTTGTTTCTTTCAGAAATGCTCACAGTAGAAGGGAGTCACCATAATGAACTTAGGAGATTCCTTCTGAATCTTCAGAAGTACCCTGGATATTAGTGGAAAGGGTGGAAAAGCATACAGAACATTCTTATCCAAGGAAAAGAGAAGGCCTCTGTTTTACAGGTCTTCCTGCATGTAGTCCTGGAACAGAATCTTGCCAGTTGATAGTTCAGAAAAGAACAGAGAGGACTACTTGAGGAACTCCTTAAGAGCAAAGAGGACTATTTTAGTAACTCCTCACAGATGGATCAAATCTTGGACTACACACACACACACATATATATATAAGTCTTGGGACAGGATCTCAGAATGATTGCTGAACAAGAAGCTGGGTTGCTGACATGGACGAAGAAGAGTATGGACCCTTTAACAAAGGGCTTACATTTTTGAAAAACCTTCTGAGGAGGACAGGAGAGCAAAGACGTCTAAGTTCTCTACTGATGAGGACCCTTTGTAACAGGGCCATCAGTGTGCATTAGTCCCCTGTGAATATTCCACTGTTCCAGTGTAGCAGATCATGCCCTGAGGTGGATTTGATTGCCCTTTGCATTCAAGCAGGAGCTTGGAAGAGAGAGAGAGAGCGAATGAGAGGAGGAGGATAAGAGTGATGGCTTTTCAGTGTAAGGATCAGAACTTGCTTCTGAAAATCATTGTAATGTACCTAAAGTATTTATATACTTGTCAATGAGTAAGAATATTTAATAGTGTCTTCTGTGCTGAGGTGACCTATCCGTAGTAGTTATACTGGCTGGCCTGTTTTGCTGGAGTGGTTTAAATGGGTGGATGGCATAATGGTTAAGGTGCTTGCCTTACAAACACAAGGTGCAGGGTTTGAGTCTCACAAGGGATAATTGGCTAGGCTTCCAATGGCTCACAAGGGCAGTTAGCCTAGTACTAACCTATGACAGTAATTTGGCTTAGGTTAGAATTTAATGTAGCCACACTTTCAGCTAGCATAATGGTTAAGGTGTTTGCCTTACAAACACAAGGTGCAGGGTTTGAGTCTCACAAGGGATAATTGGCTAGGCTGCCAATGGCTCACAAGGGCAGTTAGCCTAGTACTAACCTATGAATATATATGTATATATATATATATATATATATATATATATATATATATATATAGTTTGCACTCGTGAGGATCTGCCCTGGTCCTATTCAACTTGTCTGCTACACAATTTTGTTCTGACAGAATGTAGGATCCCTGCAGACTGAGATGGTGCTGTGAAGTTGTAACCTAAGCTAAAATGGCTAGTCTGGAAAGGGGGTATGACCTGGTTCCCACTTGCTTGTTGAAGTACCACATGACTATGTTATTATCTGTAACCAACTGAAGAGGTCCAGGGGGATCAAAGATGGTTGAGAGGGCTGAGTGCTTCATCAGGCAAGCACTCCTTGATATTTATGTGCTTGAATCAGTTCATGATGTTCCACACTCCCCTGCACTTTTATCCCTCTTAAAACTACTCCAAAAGTCTGAAGTGTCTGTGGTGACTGACTGCTTTGGTGCAGACAGGGAGAAGGGGAGACCTGGATTTAAGGATATCTATTGTCTCCATCTAAAGATTTCTCATCTGACAAACCCTAGAAATGGGATTTGAAAAGATAAATGGTGTTCATGCTAGGACCAAAGAGATTTCAGATAACATTTTATCTTTCTCATGTGAAGTCTTGCCAGAGGTAACATGAGAATCAAAGATGCCATGAGACCCAATATCCTTAGGTATTCCCTCACATTGACCAAAGTCAGTGTGGAAAATCTTACAAACATATCTAGATAAAGATCTATTTTTTCCTGAGCAAGAAAAGCTATTTGAACTGAGGTGTCTAGTTGACATCACAGGAACACAATATCATGGGAATGAATCATGAAAGAATTTTGAATGTTCTTTTGGAATCTCATATTGGGTAAGATATCTCTCACCCAAGGCAGGGGGATTTCTGACACTTTGAAAAAGACTCTACAAAGATAAGCAGGTCATTTAAATATGGAAAATGTGGACACCTTGTAGCATGCAATGAGTTATAACTTGAGCCAGACACTTTGTGAGCACTCTTGATGCAGTGGATAGTCCAAATGCTGAGGCAGAGAATTGATCATGTGATCCAGGCACACAAAACCAGTGGTGTAGCTAGGGCAGGATGACAGGGGCAGCTGTCCAGGGAGCAAAGTGTTGGGGCACATGTCTAGCTGATAGTGATCTTTTGCTAATGCAATAATGGTTTTTAAAAGACTGTATTGCATTTGTGGTTAAACCTGAGCACTCTGCGTCTGGTCTAAACTGTAGCAAGCAGTTTACTACAGTTTTAAAAAATATCTATATATATTTGTTCTGACTAAAACCTGAGCACTGTAGCTGTCTGTCCATGCAGGATATAAATTGTAGCAGTCTGTTACAGTTTAAAAATAAGTTTTTTTTAACTAAAACATGAGTACTCTAGTGCTCCATGCAGGCAGGGTATTAAGTGTAGCAACTGTTTGCTATATTTGTAACAAACAGTTTGCTAGCTTTTAAAAGAAATTATGTTGAGGGAGGGTTGGAGGCACTAGTAACATCATTGAATAAAATCCCTTCCTCACATGGGAAGGAGGAAATGTTTCTACCACTCCTTGGGACAGCATGTGATGAAGAACTGGTGGAAACAAGAAAGTCTGATCTGGAGGATGAGGAATTACCCCTGAAAAGGAGGAATTTCCTCCCATTGCCACCTGTAACTTGATGAATGTCTTTCAGAATCCATTCGTCTTAAACTCTCTGTTGCCAAAGAGCAAAACTGAGATTCAGACTTTTTGGAAGAAAAAAAAACAAGGTCTTTTGAAATGTCATTCCAACTTCTTGGACCGTCCTTGGTTTTGGGTGGTGAATGACTTCTCTTTGGAACCCCCTCTGACATTTCTTTTTAAACTTCTGTTTATCTGTATTTTGCTGATACTGTTTTTTTTTTTTTTTTTTGCCAAAACTAAATAAGATGACAACAAAAATCCATTGGAAGGTTTGGAAAAGTAGGGCTGAAAAATCTTACAGAGTCCCTGGATCATCTTTCCCCTTTCATCACACCTTTTGATCTACAGCAAAGGGTCAAAAAGTTAAATATCTATCCAAGGCAGAATTTAAGATCTCATTTTTAACATTCTGGGAGGTTCTGAAAATGTAGCCATCCAAACCTCCTCAAAACAGTAGCAGTGGTCATAGCCCTGCTAGCCTGCTGTGGTGGCAAAGGCTGTTTGCTTATTTTTTTTTTTTTGTGGCTGGAAGAAAGACCAACCATAGGATCATTAGTCTGTTCCAAGCTCAAACTGAAAATGGTGTCTCTTTCCCACAGTGACAGAAGACTAACAGCAATTATCGGTGAACACTTCCAGTCCACAACAGTTACTTTTTTGTCAGAAAAACATAGTAAAAAACACTATGGCACCCCATAAAAGTCAAATAATCACAATTTCTCTACAGAGAAACATGTTTTCAGTTACTTTACACCACTTTTAAACTGACAAAAAAATGACTGTGCCATTTAAAAGTATGTCACAGCCTTGAGACAGTCTGTTAAAACACAACACAAACCTCCTAGATTAAAAAAAAAAGCTTTCCTGAAGAGAAAAGTAATAAAACAACTACAAAATTAAGAAAAATGGAAGTCCCCGCCCCAGGGAACTTATCTGTTCAGCAAAGAAAAGCATAAGGCAACAGTCGATCCTGGAAAGCCTCAGAGGAGCATACTCTTCAGGGGCACTAAAGCTGTGAAAGGCTTCATGCCCAAAATTGTCTAGTAGTCAGCTCAGCTTGAGCTGCCTGACAGCTTGAATGTGTGGAAGGTGCCCTGAAGCTTTGGAAGATGGTTGGCTGTTATGCCTTTTGGAGGATATAACCCCATATAGCTAAGGCTACTGTGCCAGTGATAAATATGATGAACATCTTCAGCACTCTTCGGGAACTTTGCTCTGGTACTGTTCACTTGCTGCATGCACGCCTTTTGCATATTACCCTGTAACAATGCTGTCTAAATATACCAGGTACTCTTAAGTCTTCCCACATTTTCAAACTGTATTACTTTTTTATTGCTGGACTGTCTCATTCAGTAACTGAGTAGCTTGTTTCTGTGCTGATAAAGTACACTGAGTGCTCATCCCAGTGATGTCTTGGGATAGCGTTACCTACAAACTCTCATGTGTTCCAATACAAGACAAAATGTAGTAAAAATCAAAAGAGTGTCAGAAATAAAATTAAAAATTCTGTCTGCCTCAAGAGACCATTACAACCTGATAGGAGTTTTCCCTCTTGTGAGACTTGTCAAAGGATAATATACAGTTACACAATTGGACACTAATTTCCTATGGTTCTAGCTAATCCAAGAAAAGGTCTTACCCATCTCTTAGTATAGGATGCATGACAGTTTCTATAGCCTTTATTTTTTCTAGTTGTGGTCTTACCACCCCTTCTTCCATTAAGATACTCAAAGTACTCAAAGACCACCAAAAAAGAAATAGATGCATTTTGAAGACATATTCTATGAAGATCCTGTGGAATATAACAAAGATGCTAAATGGATAAAAGAAGTAAAAGAATAAAAAATTTAAAAGTACAGGATTTGAAATGGGATGAAGTAACAGCCAGAAAGATCGAAACAAAGTTAAGAAAAACCCTCTAATTGGAAAACCCCAGGCCCAGATGCAGTACCTAACTTTTGGTTAAAAGTACTAACATCTTTGCACAAATATTTAGCCATGAGTAAGAGCTATTTATATGCACACCCCAAACAGACACCAACCTGGCTAACAAGCAAAACAATGCTCCTACTTAAGAGTGAACCTGCAAGCTACCCCAAAAAATTATAGACCAATAAATTGCCTTTCCGATGACATATAAACTATGCAAGGGAAATGATGACAACAGAGTTTATAGTCATTTAGAAGAAAACTCAATTATGGCAGTAGAACAAAAGGGCAATAAAAGAAAGTCATATGGAACACATGAATATTTGTTGTTAAATAAAGTTATAGTGGAGAACTGTAAAAAGGGGAAGAATCTAAGTATGGCATGAACTGACTACAAAAAAAATGTTGATAGTATCCCACATTCATGGATAAAAGAGTGCTTAAAATGTATAAGATACACCCTACACTCATTGACTGTATTACAGTGAAAATGAAACAGTGGCAGACCACTTTGCAATTAAGCCATGATAGAGGACAAATTATTATCCCAGAGATAAAAATTCAAATGGGGAATATCCCAGGGTGACTCTCTGTCACCGTTGCTATTTCTGCCTTGCCCTAACCCCATTAAGCTGTCTACTTAACAGCTTAGGCTATGGCTATAATTTGGCTCCTAGAAAACAACAAAGTCTAAAGACTTCTCATCTTCTCTTTGTTGATGATTTAAAACTGTGTAACTCATCAAATGAGGAACTGAAAGCATAGCTGGAAGTTGTCAAAACTTTTTCAGATGATATTAACATGTCAGTTGGCCTTGAGAAATGTGCAAAATCAACCTTAAAAGCAAGAAAATTGCAGCACCAGGAAAACATCAGTTTGTGACAAGAATGTGATAGAAAAGAACTTGAGCAAGAGGGAGTGTATAAATATTTTGGAAGTGATGAAGGATCAGCAATAAAACAAGAACAAATGTGAATAAAATTTAGTAAGGAATACTTTAGAAGACTTAAATTAATCCTGAAAACAGCGATGACATCTAGGAACAAAATCAAAGCTATAAACCAATTTGCTCTTTCTGTCCTAACTTACAGCTTTGGAGTGATTGATTGGCCCCAAAATGTGTTGGATAGGTTAGATATTAAAACAAAAAGGATGCTTCATGCTCACAAAATGATCTGTAAAAAACAGTGCATATGAAGATTATATATTCCCTGTTCCAAAGGAGGGATGGGCCTCCTTGAAACTGATTACATGTACAGATCTGTAATTGTGAGACTCCACATATATCTGCTGACCTCACAAGACCCAAATGTAGTGAATGTTTTGAAAAGTGAGAAGAATAAATTTAAGAAGATTTTTCTGCTTAATCTAGCAGAAGCATATTGGCATCAAGCAGGAATAGAAATCAAACCAGAAGTAGATAAAAATCAGGTAACAACTGAATGTACCAAAAAACAAAAGAAAGAATATATGGTAAAGAACCAAATGAAAAGGCAAGAAATGTGGAAAATGCATAAATAAAGTTGCAAGTACAGAAAACTTTTGGAAGAACCTCATGTTGATCAGGAACAAACACAGGAATGATTGCAGACAGGTGAATTCAAACCAAGAGATGAAAGGTTAATATTGGTGGCCCAAGATAGTGGGCTATGTACATGCTGGTTTACAAAGTCCATTGAACATGTGGAAGAAACAGACAAATGTAGGTTTTCTAAAACTGAATTGGAAACACTTGTTACTGGTTGTGACATACTAATGGCAGAAGGACTGTATTCTGAAAGGCATAATAATGTGGTGAGACTGTTGCACTGGGAGATTGTGCAAATATTATGGTATTGAAATGGCTGAAAAACACTGGGAACATGAGCCACAAAGCATAAAAGAAAATGATGAAGTCTACATCAAATGAGATCATCCACTACCAACAGTTCAAAAGATGGGTGGTAGAAAATCGGATACAGTGGTCCAAGAAAAGAAGACAAAAATAGCATTAATCATTGAAATCGCCACACCCAGTGACTATAGTGTCCTACGTTCAAAGAGACACAAAGTTATAAAATATCAGGATTTGCAAGCAGAAAAGAGAGCAATGTGGAAGAAAGATACCTAGATATTTCCAATAGTAGTAGGAGCAACGGGACATATATATAGTACTAAACTATGAACTATGAACCTATATATATATATATATATATATATATATATATATATATATATATATAAATAAATAATATATATATACACAAACACACACACACACACACACACACACACACACACACACACACACACATATATGTATATAATCTATAAAAAAGAGTCTACAAATCATATTTAGATACACTACCACTACATGTAACTCTGTATGAACTGCATAAGGAGTCATTACTGGGCACAGTGCAGGTGTTGCGACGAGCACTTTTGGCTGACATCAAAGACTGAAACAATACTAATTTCATGAACTTTAATCATACTTTGCCTTAGCAATGGAGTCCATTCTCATCATGGTATTAGAAACCCAAAAGATTTGGAGAAATTAAAAAGGGAAGAGCAATTACCAGTATCCAACAACACTAAAAAAACAGAGTATGACAGATGGCAAGGATTAGTATTTAAAAGCCCTAAAGGTACACATATATGGCTAAGAATACAAGGGGATGAGAACCCCATGCCCCTTCTTGGGATTTTATCAGAGTAAACCCAGATTAGAGCCACCAATCAGTATTTGACCATAGCACAGAAGCAAGAATAAATGTGTGACTACAGACTGAAAGTTAGACACAAAACAGATAATCAGTATGGAGACTATAGAAATGAAAAAAGTATGAAAGAACAGTATATGCCTGCTGTAAGACAGTGAGGTCCTTGGGAGAGGAGAAGATGACAGAATGAAAAGTAGGTTCACTAAGAAACTAGTTAACCTTGAACAGAAACTTAATAAACTACTTACAAAAGTTAGCCGTAAGGACTATGATTAAAATGCCAGAGAAATTGAGACCCTCAATGATCAAGGGAATCACTGGAGTGAATTACTTGTTTAGGTGAGGAGTGGGACACAGAAGTTCCATTACCTGTTCCAGTAAAAGAAGCAGCAGGAGGCCCTACGTCATGACAGGATGATACTGATATTCAGGAGATCACTGACTTGGTCAACATATGGCTATACTTCAGGAAAGTCCAGTGAGTAGATAAGACTTTGCGTAGAGCAAGGGAAAACATAGCTAGGTTGTAAGGGAGGTAACCAAAGCCCCCCCCCCCCCAGTTTTATATAACTACTCTGAAATGCACTATTTGTTATATAGAGTAAGTAAACGCAGACAGAAAGTAGTATGCCAACTGTTGGTACCTAAGCCTTTGAGGAATATAAAATGGAGAATGACACACAGTCATATGCTTGGGGGGGGCACCTGGCCATGGGTGAACTAAGGTCAGGTTTTGGTATGATTCTACTGTCCACAGATGGTGATTAAGTGTTCTGGGCCAGTTACCCTGAATAACCAGAAAATAATGCTCAAAATCCCATCTTTTAAGGCTTCCTAATCCCCATGCTCCCTTTAAAGGTTCTCTTTGGAAGGAATACCTTGGACATTGTTGGATCGGGGATTAAGCCCAGCAGTGAGTTCCAATATATTCTATTCATCCAAAAGTATGCTAGTAGCTATTCTGAGGTCATACTACTTCATAAAGCTAATGCAAAATATATAGCAAAATAATTAGTTGCACTGTTTTCCAGGGTGGTATGCCTAAAAAGATACTTAGAACCCCCATTTATATCAGGGGATGTATCAGCTATGTCAAGCTTTTATTGTTAGGCAGCTTAAAATGTCTGTATATTATCCCCAGATGGACAGGCAGCCAGACTGCTTCAAAAAAAAATAAAGGCTATGTTAAGAAAAGTCATTGAGGAGAATGGAAAGAACTAGGACAGTTGTTGCATTATCTACTAGTTGATTTTAATGAAATCCTCGCAAGTATCAACAGGATTTCAGTCATTTGAGTTTTACGGCAGTTATTCTTGAGGGCTATAGGATGCAGTCAATTCTAATAATTCAAGAACAGGTTACCTAACAGGGAATACACATCAGAAGTACAAGAAACTAGAAAAAAATTAAAGTTAAGACTAGTAGCTGGTCCTTAGACATACATTCTAAAGTTTCTGGTATTTCTGATATGTAATCAATACTAGGTAATCCCTTCTCAATCAATGAACATAACTAGCCTTAGCATATTCTGCAGGGTAGTATAATATTATAGAGCAGTCTAGAATGGGGCTGTTTGTTCTTCTGACATTTCACTGACTACGTCCATTAGCCCTTTGCAGAAAACAAAATTTTAGCAAAGTGGCAAGGACCGTTTGAAGTAAAAGAAAGAAAACTAAACAAAGTGCAGACAGCAGCACTAAACTTGTCAGCCAACAGTAGGGAGCATGAGAATGTGAAAGGGTAATCTCTATAACTAAGGTGCATGCAGATGATAACCTCTCAAAACCCTAAACACAGGATTTACAGGAGTTTCCTGTTAAGGAGCAAAGTGGTACAGCCTGCACAGACATGTCTAATATATAATCACACTGGGGAATTAAACCAGTGAAAGGGTTCATCTAAACCCCTAATAGGATCCTGGAATCACAATAGAAAGCAGCCCAGTGAATTCAAGTATCTGAGAGTAACTGAACTAGACCCATAGTCGTGATCCCAAAAGTGAATGGAACCATCAGGTTCCGCAATTACTTAAAGAAATTAAATTGTATTTCTGACAGCTATGTGGTAGCCTAGTGAACAAGCTAGGGTAGACTAGGTTTCTGACCACACTAGACGTAAAAAAGATGAATACTGACAAATTCTCTTTATCAGCTCCAAGATGAGTAACGTCCCTGCTTTTGCTTTACGCAGAGATGTAGCAATTTTCTAAAGGAAGACAAAAAAGGTGTTGAAATTTCATGTCATCAATAAGGTTACCTATTTACTGGCTCTAATAATTTCCCCTGGGTAAATTCTTCTTAAGTAGTTATGATGAGTACTTTTGTAATGTAACTAGCTATTGATAAATGCTGTTTTTCTAAACCTTCTACTAGAAAAACATTGCACTTGATTTCAACTGTAATGTAACAAAAATGTTATACCTCTATAACCTATAACAACTAGTACCAACCTCATGCCAAGTTTGCATATGAAAGAGCTACTATAGTACCCATTGCAACACTTGTGATTTCTTTGAAGTATTTCTTATTTAAAATGAAAAAAAGTTGTTATTCTATTCATCCCAACTGTATGCTAGTAGCTATTCTGAGGTGATACAATTCATAATGCTAATGCAAAATATATAGCAAATGAATTAGTTTTATTGTTTTCCAGGGTGGCACTAATATAGCAATAACCCACGCCTGGGTGTGGGTAATGCTAAATTTACCCACGGTTGGCGTGGTTTGGTCCCCCCCCAGGCCAAAACAGCCCAACCGTGGTAAATATTAGTATACCCACACCCCAGAAGTGGGTTATTGCTATTATATCATGACATTATTTAAGAAAAGAAACTGTTACTTTTCTTAAATAATGGCATAGTATAATGCCTGTTTACTGCCCTTCCGCAGATGTCTGGCATCCGGTTCTGATGATGATGTACGCGCCTGCGCGGTACATCAGAGAGCTGTAGCGGAGAAGCAAGATCTCCGTTGCTTTAGTGTCTCGCTATGTTAAATGAGTTTAACAAAAATAAGCAGCGGACATCTCCGTTGCTTATTTATGTTAAACTCATTTAACAGCGAGACACCAAAAAGCAACGGAGATCTTCCTCTCTTTTTTTTAAAAACACTGTCTCGCTATGTTAAATGGGTTTAACATGGCGAGACAGCTTTAAAATAAGCAAAGGAGATCTCATGTTAAACCCATTTAACATAGCGACAGAGTTATACTAATGGAAAAAGTCCGGACCTTTTCCATTAGTATAACTCGATGGCCAATCAGTGTGCTCATGGTATAATTACAGTTAATGTGCAACTTAAATTAATCTTAAAATTCTTAAACATAGTGTTGCTTGACGAGAAATGTTCCTAAAAAATTCAACTCCTTCTTCATTGGGATTACAAATGCACAAAGAACACACACTTACAGTAAACATTATTTCAGTGTTGCATAAATTGTGATTCAGCAGTCTATCCAAAAATTCCAATAGTCTCTGATAAAAGATCTTGAAGTCATCACTAAAGGCTGAAACAAAGAATTCAAATATAAGGATACACGTTCAGCTGTAGAACCTTGTGGAGATATGATAGGGCTGAAAAGGTGGTGGAGGGGCTAGTTTTACTTTTGTGACATTTCGGGACTCCATACATCTTCCCCAATTTAGGTTTATCCATATACAAATAAAAATGCAAATTATATCAATATCTTTTTGATATAACAAACCTAACAGTTTTTCATTTAGTTTCTTATAATTAGAAAATATATCTCATACATTGACTACCTTATAATCACTGTGTTGATTTAACAGCATTTCCATGTTATTATTATATTGATTATTAGGGTTCCTATTATAACAACAAAAAGGCAATCTGTCGAACGGCTAAAAAGTTGAATATTCCACACCTCAAAATCGGATTTGTGGGGGGCTGTGCCCCCCACTAATTATATGTACCAACCCCGAGATCACACTATAGTGAGGAAAGGGCAAATTTTCCAATCTTCACTGTACTGCGATCTCACAAAACCGGTCTCGAGGTCTGGAATATTCAACTTTTCAGCCATTCGACAGATTGCCTTTTTGTTCATTTAATAGGGACCCGATTATTATTCATGATCACCAAAGCCCCTCATTTATCTGCTTTTGTAAATCTGATATAATGCATATTTCTTAACTGATTAATAGCACTGATTTTCACACTTGTTATTTCACTTGTGCCTGATTCTCCTTTTCACATACTATGGAGAAAATTTGTATAGCTGGTATTAATGGAGGATTATATAAGGATGGTTTGTATAATACTTTATATGAAGATTTAACTTCATGTAACAAAAAGTTGACAGTTTTCTAGCAAGCAACTTGAGTTCAACCAGTGTATTAACTAAATTAGCTCTTTTCGTTGGAATAAAAGAAAATCCATAATGCAACACTCTCAGTTGCTCACTAGAAAAAATATCATTTAAATTAATAATAGAATTACTGTAGTTTATAGTGTTATTATTTCAATATCTTGTTTTGCTTCATCACATGTATATCTGAACATTTATGCAGTGAAAATAAAGTATGAAAATGATGTTTTATTTAAGCATTCAGTTGTTTGTACTAATTTAAAAATATATATTTTTCATAGTCATCCTTGACAAATTGGATCTTTGATGTGGAAATTCTATTAATGACCTTGAGATTTGGGAGACTAAGTGGCAGATACTTTTGGAAGCTGATAGATTTATGGGCTTGAATGCTATGATCAATATTAAATGCTTTTAAAAAATAGATGAGTTGTGATTTAGTTTAATTCAAAAAGCTGTAATATTCAAATTCATTAAATACTTATTATGTTATGGTATTTTAATCATTGTGTGTCTTTAAATGTTTTTAAGGTATTCATTGTGATGTCATCAACATGTAACTTTTGAATTTTATATATATTTGTGAGCTTGGGTAGCAGTTTCTATTATTCTGATGAAATCTGTGTTAAAGTAGACGAAAGTGCTAATTAATTTTTTTTTTGTTTCTTCAGCCTTTGAGTGCTTTGTTTCCTTTAATGTTTTGTTTGTGCTCATAGCACATTTAGCTGTTTTTTTTTTTTTTGTTAAAGGATGCCTATTTAGATGAAGCAATTATGTACTCTGAAGCTTGGGACTCTTACCCACTCAGAATGCATGCTGAACTGCATTTAGTAAACCAAGCAGGATTAACAGTAAATGCTTCTGAAAGTTAAGTAGGAGTGACAGAAGTTAGTTATTTGAGGTGCATAATAGGAAGGTGACTCATTTGACCCCCCCCCACCAAATGAAAGTGAAAACAATAAAGAATTGGTCAACCGTGGAGACTAAAAACTAGAGCAGAGATTTTTTAGGAGTAGTACGGTATTACAGAAAATGTGTCCCCCACACTGCCACCACTGTAATCTCCCTCACAATCCTAATACTATTCTAGCATGTCCAAAGGTCAGTTGTCAATCTCCTCTCCGGTCCAGCTGGTGAATCTGTGAATCTTGAGGCAATGTTACAACTGTCTCATGTACACAGACAACCCTCTCCTCCTCCCAACAAATTCCAACACATGTGAGAGATGCAACCATATAGCCAAACTGCTCAACTCAGTACAGTACGTACGTAGTCACCAGAGAGGGAAGGAACCACACACTCACACAATTCAGTCTCACATAGACCTACCATGACAGCAAACCAAACACATAAACACACAAAAACATACTCGGAGGCTCTAAATAAAAATTTGCCTAAGCAGCAGAGACCTCCAAAGCAGACACCCAAGCAACCGCTATCCCAAAACAAAACACGTGCAACACATAGCTCACAAAGCCAGTGTGCCAAACAGTCACAGACCTTAAGACTAAACAACACACCTGATACACTTGTAATAGGTGACTCTATCGTCAGGCACACTGACGTCCTGCTCACCAGGCTGAACAAGGAGAAGGTCATAGTGAGCTGCCTGTCGGGCGCTAGGATCCACCACATAACACAAGCACTCAGGTCACTCCAAGGCAAGTACAAATATGACTCAGTCATTGTCCATGCTGGTGTGAATCACCTGAGACGTACCTCCCTGGACTACATGAAAAGAGACATAGAGGAGCTCTCTGAGCATGTAGCCCAGGCTAGTATGACCCTGACCTTGAGTATCATCTTACCCTCACCAAGAATGATGCCACAATATGAAGACAAGATGATCAATTTCAACAATTGGCTTAAGTATTGGTGTCATTCAAAGGGGATCCAATGCCTGTCAGCCTGAGATGACATGCTCGACAAGCCACGATGCTTCACTAGGGACGGCTTGCACCTGTCACCCCTGGGCTTTCGGATATTGGCAAAGGCTCTTGCTACCCCCATAGTACCTTTTTTAGGCAAGGCTCAAAAGACAAACCCACCTCCATAGGTATCACAAGGGATAAGAAACTAAGAGTAATGCTACTCAATGCCAGAAGTCTAAACCTCAAGATGCACGCACTCGAAACTCTCCTTAGCAATGAGAACATTGATATCTTTGCAGTAACAGAAACCTGGTTCAAGGCTCCCAAGAGCACCCTAGCACTACCAGGTTATACCTCATACCATGCTTTTCGGCTCCAAAACTTGGACCGAACCAGAAAAGGAGGGGGAGTATCAATATTCGTCAAAGATACCCACACCGCCAGGTTGGTGGCACAGCACGAAGCATCAGAGACTATCCATGTGCAACTAACAGTGGGTAAAACTGCCTTCCAGTTTATAGCCTGCTACAGACCACCCTCCCAAACCCAGGAAACCCACTCGGCCTTCCTGAGAACACTGGGAAATATGAAGGTCTCTCCAAACACCATTATATTGGGCGACTTCAACTACCCAAACATAGACTGGGAGCATTACTCTAGCTCCAACACCCTAGCCCAAAGATTCCTAGAATTTATAAACTCAAATGCTATGGAACAACTTGTTACCACTCCCACAAGAGGGGAAAACATACTGGACCTGATCATCACCAACATGGGGACTCTATGCTCCAGACCAGAAGTGTATCCCTCACTGGTAAGATCAGACCATAAACTAATCTCACTGGATATTCACATCCCGACCCCACCCCCTGCCCAGAAAACCACAGTGAAAAACTTCTCTAAAGCAAATTTCACACTCCTCAAAACCGAGGTGGAATCCTTCAAAGCCCCCGGGCCTGTGGAAAATATGCCCAGACCGCAGAATCCTTTATAAATGCATTCTATGAACACCTTCAGGAATGCATGGATCATACAATCCCAAATAAAACCAAGACCCAATCCTGCAAAGGCAGGCGTCCTGTCTGGTGGACCCCAGCCATAAACAAACTATACAATAGAAGGAGGAAGCTACTACACGATAGAGCAAAATCCCAAAAGGGAAGGCATCTCTGATCAGTATTAGCAAAAAACTATGGGCACTCATAAAATCGTCTAAGGCCAGCTTCGAGAGAAAAATTGCACAGGACACTAAGGATAATCACAAGGCTTTCTTTAGTTATGTTAGGAACCTGGGTGGGAATTCCCAGATATGCTCAGAATTAGTCCAAAATGACAAAAAATACACCGAACCCACAGACATTGCCAACATCCTAGCTGACAGGTTCAGCGCAAACTTCTCCCCCCCTCTCCACCAAAAGGGCAAATATCTATCCCAGCAGAGTGCTGCCCCCCACATCTCAGATGCTCAGGTAAGAGCCGCCCTCTCCAAAGCAAAAAACACAGCATCAATGGGACCAGACGGTGTCCCAGGCTGCGTCCTATATGAACTCCAAGAAGAGCTAAACCCAAACATAAAACTACTGTTCAATCTCAGCCTTACTACAGGATATGTACCCAAAGAGTGGCGTACAGCAACAGTGGTCCCTCTCCACAAAGGTGGTGCCTCAACGGATCCTGGAAACTATCGCCCCATAAGCCTGACTAGCTTGGTCTGCAAAGCTATGGAAAGGATCATCATGGACCTCATAAATAAAGATATTGGGGACCTACAGACACTGGATCCTACCCAGTTCGGCTTTGTTAAGGGCAGATCCTGCCTCTTAAACCTGGTCAATTTCTTTGAAACAGTCACAAGGCCATTGACGAGGGGAAGGTGGTCCACACAGCCTACCTGGACCTCGCAAAAGCCTTCGATACAATACCCCACTCGGGCATTATAGATAAGCTCACCAGCTTAAATATAAACCCCTATGTCACTAGATGGGTTGCAAACTGGCTCAAGGACAGAACCCACATGGTTAGAATTGCTGGAGCCATGCCAAACTCCAAACCAGTTACAAGTGGCGTCCCACAAGGCTCAGTCCTGGGACCGCGCTTGTTTGGTATATATTTCTTGGAGGTACAGGCCAACACGGAAGGACTGTGGCTGACCAAGTTCGCAGATGACTGCAAACTGGGCACCATAATCGACTCTCCAGCCGACACAAGCATCCTGCAAAAGGGCCTCATAGAAACAGACAGCTGGTGCCAGAGCCATGGCCTCAAGCTAAACGCCAAAAAGTGTATAGTCATCCCCTTTGGCAAAAACAAAGTGCCCACAAATTACCATATAGGTGGTAATCCATTAAGTACAGAAGATGTAATTAGGGACCTGGGTACCCAAGTTGATAGCAATCTCTCATTTGACAACCACGTGGCTAAAGTGGTTAGAAAAACATTTTATATAGCCCACCTAATCATGAAGGGATTCGCATCTAGATCAGGGGAGGTCATCGTGCCTCTTTACTCATCCCTCATCAGGCCCATAATTGAGTACAATGCTCCTTTTGGGATGTACCTTACCAGACACCTGCAGCAACTGGAAAGACCCCAAAAGTACCTCACCAAGAGGATCAAAGGGCTCAAATAGATGCCATATGCTGCCCAGCTAAAGAAACTCCAGCTGTACTCAGTGGCATACCGCCTGCTCAGAGGCGATCTGTGCCTGACGTATAAAGGCATGGTCAATCCGGAATTAATGGACATGCTGCACCTCAGAAAATCCAAATCCCATCGAGCTACGCGCATGAGAGACTTGAACCTCAGCACTGAAATAAATAGGACATGCTGGAGGGACAGATTCATAACCCAGAGGCTCCCTTCACTCTGGAATAAAATCCCAGTCCAGGTTAGGCAGAGTCCCTCATTGACTCTCTTCAAGAGGAATCTTGATGAGTGGATGGGAGATCGTAGGTTTACCCCGGGTATCACTTCTATGTTACTGTTAGACTGAGGCACAGTATACTAACCTCGAAAAAGGGCATAGCAAAATTAATTTAAAATGGGTGGCGAAAGCTAAACACACTCTGGCTAGGCTTATAAATGCCCTAGGGCAGATAGCCTAGTATGAACTTATGAACCTATGAACCTATAAGATTTCCATGAAAGCAAAATGATGATAGTGGTGGCCATCACATTCAAACCACTAAAAGAAAGCTTGTGCTCTAAAACCAATACTAGCATCCCTGATTTTACAGAATAATTTTTAGTGCATACCAATGTATCTAATGTGGGACTGGGTATAATTCTGAATCTAAAGTTTAAATGGGAGAAATGCTTAATTTGCTTTTTTTAAAGGAACTTTCCATGGTTCACAACTAACAGGAGTATCTGGGCATTAACTAGGCACTACAGGCACTTAGATATTACTTGCTGAAGTAAAACTTTTCTTACTAATGCACCATTCTGCCCTTCAATGTCATCCTCAACAGAAGAAGGAAATGTGAAATTATGCAAATAACCCTTATCACTGCAACCATTTAAATTTAGGATGCAGCAGAGAGCTGGGTCAAACCATCCCAGTGCATATGGATTCAAGCTGGATGGTGAAATGTAATATAGTGTGATAGTTCTCCCCAATAAATGGTGAGAAAGCCCACAGAAGAGAAAAATCCAATAAAAAACTTGTGCGTTTGCTTTTGTAAGTACTTGTATAATGAATATACATAAATACTTGGGTGGTGAATATGTATGAAACAGAGAAGCATGTCTTGAAGAGAAGTACGTGAGGCTGACAGAATCACTAACCAGGTATCAGCATTAAATTGTGGAAAGCAGAGAGAGAGAGATGTTATTATGAGACAGACTGCCAGAAAGAAGCACCACTTCAGCTGAGTAACGCAGAGGACGATATTTTGGTATTACCGACTTCGAATTCAGCACCTAAAGATATTGTTACTTTCATTTCATTAAGACCTCAGAAATTAATTTTCCAAGAAGAATTGGTCTTTATTTTGTCTTTTGTTAAAAAATCTTCTTATATAAAAATAGACTTCAACTCAGCTGTCTTACTTTCCATACGCACACATATTTTATATATATCCATATCTATCTATATACACAGAGAGAGAGAGAGAGAGTGTAAATGAATGCAATGATTAAAAATGGCGTTAAATAATTAAAGTTTGGCACTGATTAATCAAAGCTGGGTAACAGAACACCTGTAGAATAATGTTTGCTTCCTATGTCTACAGATTAAAGTCACAGTAGCACAGTAGTACATATTACCCACCTTAGAAATTGTTTTGTAAAGCTCATCAATATATAAAGAGAGAAAGGGTTAAATTTACATCATGTTTGAAGGAAAAAGTCATGTCAAATAATTCAGGAGTCACTTGGGTATTAACACTTCTGGTGAAGCAGCTAAACATCAGGTGTGGTAAGGTTCCAAAGACTGCAGCTTTGGTTTTGATAAAATTAACATTCTGGAACTTAGAGTAGATCCAAGGACAGACAAAATAATTCTTGGAGTATGGAAGTGGAGTGGTCTGACCTTAGGAAAACAATGTAGATTTTGTTTGTTTCTTTAAGCCAGACATATTTTTGCTCTTATTTCATAATGAAGCATAATGTAAACAGTTATCACTCCTACTGGATTTGTTTTTAAATTTCTGTCAGGCTTCTTCTCTGACTTTCATTGCTGATTTTAGTCAGAGAAGGTCCTAAAGAAAAGTCTGCCCCTTATTCTTTTTACAGGGAAACAGAACTCTTTAGCAAAAGTAAGTACAGTTGTGTAAAATCTTACCATAACAGTAGATGTCTTTCTCTTCACTGTTTCAGTACTTCTTACAGCAGGATTCCCTGATTAGGGCAGCCCAACGTCCAGCCAGTATACCAAAGTCTTAGATTATAATAGGGACATCGTACATTACACATATGCTCCCAGTACATGGTGTAGAGCATAAAGATCATGCACAAATGTACCATCCTCAGAACTGAAAAGCCCCAGGAGGAAGAGCAGCTCAAGGAGAGAAGAGGAACACATGCATCCAGAAGATGAAAGAAACAGGGGGAGGAGAGAGGGAGTGAATGCTGCAACAGTGAAGAGGACATCTACTGATATGGTAAGATATGGTAAGATATTATACAACTGTACTATGCCTTTCTATATCACTGTTGCATTATTCCTTATAGTAGGGAAGAGTACAAAAACTCAGGAGGAAAGGTGGGAGGAGGAAGGTCCAGCACAGCCTTCAAGAAAGTCATGCAGGATAGCCCTGGCAAATCTAGCTATAGCCCTGAACACCACATCCAACTTATAGTGCTTGATAAAACTATCCACAGAAGTCCAAGTAGCTGCCTCAAGGATGGAGCTGCTATCCAGTCCTTTGTAAAAAGTACCAGAAGAAGCCACAGCCCTTGTAGAATGAGCCTTAACAGAAAAAGAAAGGCTTTTTCCATGAAAAGAGTAACAAAAGGAAATGGCTTTAGATATCCATGAAGAAATAGTTTGCTTAGAAACAGCCAAAACCAAAGAAGGAAACAAAAAGTTGCTCAGATTTATGAATGGCTTGAGTTTTATCCAAATAATATCTTAGTTGTCTATATAAATCCAAAGTGTGAAGAACTTTCTCACTAGCAGACTGAGGAGAAGGGAAAAAGTGGGCAAATGAATATACTGATTAAAAGAATCATTAATCACCTTGGACATGAAAGAAGGATTAGTAAGAAGACACCCTGTAATTATGAAAAACTAAAAAAAAAGGAAAACAGCCATAAGGGCCTGCATCTCAGGGACCCATCTGGCTGAGGTAAGGGCCAAAAGAAGAACAGTCTTCCAAGAACAATGCTGTAAAGAAGCTGAAGTTGCAGACTCAAAAGGAGCCTGAGTCAATTTTTCCAAGACAAAATTAAGCTCCCAAGTAGGAGAAATAAGCTTCCGGGGGAAGCCTAATATGAAGGATGCCTTTAAGGAATTGTTTGACCTCAAATTTAAAAGCCAAAGGAGGAATCAAAGGCAGACAAGCAAACAAGGCTAACAGGTGGGCTTTAACAGAGAGTATGCTAACTCACACAAATAAGAAAGAACCAAAGGAACTTCTACAGAAATTGGATCAAGGTTATGAGACACCAAACAGAAAATGTCTTCCATTTGTATAAATAAGATTTCCTGGTCGTGGGTTTTCTGGCCTCCTGTAGCACCCGAAGCATGTCCTCAGAAAAAAGGTGTCTAAAAGGTATCAAAATCCTCTCACCCACAGTGTCAGCTGAAGAGTAGAGAAGTGGGGATGGATAAAACACCCCTTGTCTTGTGTGAGTAGATCCATGCTGTATGGCAACTTGTGATGATTTCCCTTGGCTAAATCCAGAAGAAGAGGGAACTAATACTATCTAGGCAAAAAGGGAGCCACCAACAAGATTTTAGGATAGTCTTGTTCTATCTTGAACAAGACCCTTGGTATGCGAGGAAGATGAGAGAAGACAAAGAAACATCCCCTTCCAGGAAAAAAATAGGGTATCCATCTTTTAAGCCAGAGGACAAGGGAATAGTGCAAAAAAGAGGAAGTTGTCTGTTTAGAGGAGAAGCAAAAATATCTACCTGAGGAGTACCCCACTGGTTGACAATGTCGAAAAACACATCTTTGTGAAGCATCCATTCATGGGTCTGTGTTATGGACCTGTTCAGAGAGTCTGGCACAAGGTTCTCATCTGAAGGAATATAAACAGCCTGAAGAATCACATGTTACTGGACAGCTAGAGCACAAACCTGAAGAGCTAATCTCCGCAAGAAGTAAGACTGTATTGTCTGTGAAGATTTTGAGGGGCTCTGAAAGGAAAAGAGAATGGAAGGCCTGAAGAGCCAGAAGAAGAGCTCTTATCTATTTGATATTGATATAGTCCTTCCTTTGATGAAGGACCAAAGGCTCTGAATCTTCAGAGGGCCAAAGAAAGTTCCCCACTCCACTTCTGAGGTATGCAAAAAGAGTTCTTGAGCAGGGACTGGAGGCTGAAAAGAAAGTCCTGGGTTCAGGGGCAGTTGATGAATGCACCACTGAAGCTCAAACTTGAGACATGAGAGAAGAGGAACTGTAAAGTCTAAAGGATGAGAATGTTAAAGCCAGACTGACTTTAGGAACAACTGAAGCTTTGCATATGAAGTCTGGCCAGAGGAGGCATAGGAATGATGGAAGCCATGTGCCCCAGAGCCCTTAGAAACACTGTGCTGTAATGGAGGCCAGAGGAAGAAGGGATTGAAAGAATGCATTCAGAGTCAAGGCCTTGGGAGGAGGCAGGGAGCCTGCACTGAAGAAAAACATGATCCTGACAGGGAGTCAGAAAAGATTTTAGAATTTCACTGTAAACCCTAGGCTTTGCAGAAGACAAAAATAATAGTGACGTTGCTGAAGCAAAATTTCTAGAGAGGAAGCCTAAATGAGAAGGTTATCCAGATAAGGAAAGATCTGTATTCCCCTCAACCTGCAGAAAGCAATCAAATGTGTGAGGCATTTGTTGAAGACCCTTGGGGTAGTAGACAGGCCAAAGGGCAAAGCAGAGAACTGAAAATCCAAGCAACAAAGAAATGTAAAAAATTCCTGAAAAGGGGATGATTAGGAATGTGGAGATAGGTGTCCTTGAGATCCAAAGAAAATAGAGAACGCCTGAGGAAGAAGAAGAGATAATAAGGCTTGAAGGGATAACATTCAAAAGGAAGAAACTTGCAGAAAGGTGTTTAGCTGGCACAGAGCCAGAATGGGTCTCCAGGTGCTCATATGCCTTGACTACCTTTCCATTATTTGTTTATAATGTGCCAAACCTCTCCTGGGTTAAAAGATAAAATTGTCAATAATTTCATTAAGAATAACAAATACAACCTCAGAAGGTAGCAGTTTTACTGATGTCACGAGTATTATGTACAAGGGGGAAAGAGAGCTCATCAAAAAGCTGCACTTATTGACCTCACAGCTCAATGAAAGTCAACCCTTTTACAATACCTAAATATGCCATGTCCAAAAATACAGTGGAAGAGGGGTGCACCCTTTTGATGCATTTGGATCCTGACTAAGATAACCAGCAATGACATATCATGAATTCTGTTTAACCCTTTGACGATAATCACATTTTATTATGGCCAATTTTTCCTCTAATGGATATATAGGTTGGGTTTCACTTCATAATCTCGAATTACTGAAATCCCGAATTTCAGTAACCCGAGACTATAAAGTCGAACCATTCACAATACCGAAACCAACAATCCAGAATCACACAATCACGAACATACATACACCATACATCACATAACACACACACTATTCCACCCACAGCACACAAACCACACAATCCTACACTACATATAAGCAAGGGGGCAAGCACCCCTGCACCCCCACACCCCCCTACTTATATATACCAACTCCGAGATTGCACATAACATAAAAAAAAAACTCACACCACAGCATCCTCCACTCGCCCGCACACAAAAACATCACACACACACACACAAACACCAACAAATCCAACCCTCACACTCACACCTCCCTACCCTTACCCACACACACAATGCACAAAAACAAACATTCACTCACCTGCAATTTCAGGCACCATAACACTACATGCAACGTACCGGAAATGCATAAGCATGGATTTGAGATATTCAAATTTGCGCTTATGCACTTTTGGCATTCTGGTTTTCGGCTTCATGGTCTCGGGTTACTGAAATTCGAGATTTCAGTAATTTGAGATTATGAAGTGTAACCATAGGTTGACCTGCACCTTGATTAAGTGCTTGGTCTAAGCAGTAATTATTTCAAAATTTGTTGTTGTGAGATTTGAAGCATATGACATGATTGTGCTGTACAATTGCAAGGTAAAACACTGCTTCATGTACCTACTGAAAGATGGTTAATGCAGTCAAGTGAGGGACTAAATTTAAATTTTTACTTAATTGTTGTGAAAAGGCCTATGACTCTGAAGAAATATTCTGAATAAATTAGCAATACTGTTGCACAATATGATTGTCCTTGTCTGCTCCTTAGGCCTGTTATTGAAGTTAGTCTTCTAAGATAAAATGCACAAGTCTCCATAAGTAACACAGATTCCAATGGTGAGAGCTGACATCCTTGCCGTGCATTGTATCTTTTCCATTGGGAATGAATGTGAAATGTAGTGGACTATTTTAATACAAGAGAAAGACCCCATAGATATGGATTTTTAAATGCGACCAAAATATTCCAGGAATTCACATTTTTTTTTTGCAAACCCAAAATAAATTTGTCTGGTTTACATTATAACATGTTTTTAAATGTCTAGATTAGGTAATTATCTAACTGCTCGGAGGTATGGGTGTATGCATGTGTGATATGAAAGAAAGATTGGCTTAATTTCCAAAAGTCAAAATACTTGGAGCTAAAACACCAACTTTATAAACTAAGAACCTCTCAACAAAATCCTTGGGAATCAAAAAAGATGACCATTACTGCATAAATCACTGCGCACTTAGATACAGTCCAACTGTCAAGTGCTTTCATCCTTCTACAGACAAGACTTTATCAGAAAAAAAAGTTTTAAACAAGCTCAATTTAAAAGCAGTTAGTATGGTCACATGACACCTCCTGAACCTACAATGATATAATTTGGGTCCTGTGCTCTAATGACTAAAACATGTTTGTAACAATCCAAACATTAACATGTAATATTAAATGTGCTGGAAACAAAATGTGAAAGCATTAAAGTTTTTTCAGGTTTTCAGGTTGAAACCAGTTAGCATAATAACATGACAGCTCCTGAACCCACATTGATATCATAATAAAGGCCTAGTAGTCTAATGCTAAAACATGCTTATAACAATACAAATATTAACATTTAATATTAACAGCAAAATGTTTAGGAAGCCCTTTTTGCCTTTAACTTTGTAGGTAGTGTTGACTGTCTGCAGGGTTACTCTAGGAATCAGATGTGACTAGAGAGAGAGAGAGAGAGAGAGAGAGAGAGAGCACGTGATCCAGCAAACTCAGCAACTAAACAGCATTTTCACATTATTGTGTCCATGCCTTGCGACAATAAAGGTTATGTACTCACCATAATGTTTCATCTGAATTGTTGCTTTTCATTTGTCTTTAACCTGAGGGAATAGAGATCTGGTATGGATCCGTCTCGACTCTCGGATGCATTTTCCAGCATCGGATCCAAGCTCCAAGCTCCTCCCCTACCCATAACACCCTTGTCTCCCTCCTCCCCTCAGATCGAGTTTGCTGCAGACAGTCGCATTCCCACCTAACCTCCTGTACCCATAACACCCCTGTCTCCCTTCTCCCCTCAGATCGAGTTTGCTGCAGACAGTAGCATTCCCACCTAACCATAAGAACTAACACTCTGTCATTAGCACCCATTAACACAATAAGGAAGACAAAGGCTCCCCAGAGTAGGGGCTATGCCTCTTCCATGCTGTCCACTACACAGCCCACATAAGGCAGTGAGAAGGCGGGAGGGATGGTTGAAGACAAACGAAAAGCAACAATTCAGATGGAACGTTATGGTGAGTACATAATTTTTTTTATCTGAAATTGTTGTTTTCATTTGATCTTCAACCTGATCCTAGCTACCAAATAGCCCTGGGAGGTCCTCATGAAAGGATGTTCCAGAGCATGGCTGAGCCAAAGGATGCCCTGCCTCTGGAAAGAATATCCAATTTGTAATGAGAAATAAACATAAGTGATGACACCCAAGGAGCTGCAGAGTAAATGTCATCTAAGGAAACCCTAGACCAAAAAGCTGCCGAAGTAGCTACAGACCTGGTAGAATGCTCCCTAACATGACCTGGTGGAGAGAGTCCTTTGGCTTGATAGGCCAACCCTATGCACTGACAGATCCAATGAGCAATAGTTACTTTTGAAACAGGTTTTCCTAAGAAAGGCTTAGAAAAGGAAACAAAAAACTGATCAGACTTATGAAAGGATTTTGTTCTATGCAAATAGAAACACAGTTGCCTATGAACATCAAGTAAATGCTGTTTATACTCTCCCTTATTCTGGAAGTTTGGAAAGAAAACAGGGAGATTGATGACCTGGTTAATGATAGACTCTGATGTCAATTTCAGAAGGAATGAAGGGTTCATCCTAAAGAAAACCCTGTCTTTATGAAACACCATATAAGGGGGCTTGACAGACAAGGCCTGGATCTCCAATACTCTTGGCCAAAGTAACGATGACCAGAAAATCCATCTTCCAAGACAGGAATTGCAAATCAACTATAGCTGCTGGTTCAAAAGGGGGGAACCAAAGCTTGTAGTACAAGGGTTAGAACCCAAGGGGCGTTGGGTCCTTGACTAGAGGCCTGAACAAATAGGTACCTTTTAAAAAGGCTTTACAAAGCTTGGAAGAAGCCAATGAAACTGAATTATCCCCTATGTGAAAATTGGAGATCACTGCCAATTGTACGTTTACTGTAGAAAAACTAGTGCCATGATTAAAAGTATCCACCAAAAACTCCAAAATGGCAGGGATTGGAGCAGTAAAAGGTTCCAAATCATGTTGATAAGCCCAAATAAAGAAATGTTTCTACTTACTGGAATAGACCTTCCTGGTGGAAGATTTGTAAGCCACTACCAAAATCTTCTTAACAGGAGAATACATCCCGGGAATCCTATCACTGGAACTGGCGCAGCCAAGTTGTGAGCTTCAGACTGACTAAATCTGGGTGCAGAATCCCTAAGGGATGTGCGATCAGATCCGGAATTGAATCTAGAGAGGGAAACCACACTTGGTGAGGCCAGAATGGGGGAATGAGGATCACTAAGCTCCCCAGCAATCGAGCTTTCTGAATGAACTTCAGTATTAGGGGGAGTGGAGGATAAGCATACAGTAGACTGGAGGGCCAAGCATGAACTAGAGCGTCTCTGGGGGACTTCCCCGGAGGGGAGTTCAGAGCGAAATACTTGCTGCACTTCACATTGGAAGGAGGCAAAGTAATCACAGCAAAGCTGACCCCACTTTAGAAAGATTTGTTCTGCTACTGAAAGATGCAGAAACTAC
This sequence comes from Protopterus annectens, assembly GCF_019279795.1. NCBI lineage: Eukaryota > Metazoa > Chordata > Ceratodontiformes > Protopteridae > Protopterus > Protopterus annectens. Next base: position 78,639,163 of record NC_056738.1, on the reverse strand, counting down.
TCATAAGGCATCAGAATAGATCTGCTGAGCCTGTCCACCAGAATGCTGGACCTCCCCAGAATGTGCATTGTCATCAGAAAATGGCTGGAGGAGATTACCTACTCCAACAATCTCATGACTTTGTGACAAAGGGGTTAAGACCTGGTCCCCCCCTGCTTGTTGCTGTACCAGACTACAGACATATTGTCTGTATGGATGGCAATCATCCCTTGGACATGAAGAACTTGCAATGCCAACAGCACTGCCCTCATCTCCAGGACGCTGATATGCAGATGGTCTCCAGGGAAGACCACGTGCCTTGGGCTGTCCCTCTCATGAACCCCCCCCCCCCCAAGCAGGGAGGTGTCCATGGTCACTGTGATCACTGGGGTGGGAAGGATGAACAAATGACCCAGAAGAAGATCTAGGGATTGAAGCCACCAGAGAAGTGAATCCTTGCAAGCCTGATATAATTTAACTGAATGACATGAGAGCAGGTCTAGTAATGACCACTGAACCACCAGAGTCCATTGAAGGACCCTCACATGAAGAAGCGATGTAGGGATAAGAATGACCGTGGCCACCATGTACCCCAAAGCAAAAAAAACACTCCAAAGAGGGACACGGGGCTTGAACAATGTAAAAAAACATGGTGTTGGAGGGATTGAAGTCTGTCCAGACTTAGAAACACCTTGCTTTGAGTGGTATCTAAGTGATCCCCAATGAAGTCAAGAACTTCACTGGATCCAATTGAGACTTGTTGAGATTTATGGTTATGCCTAGCTGGTGGGCGGTCATGAGAAGAAGATCATTGGCTTGACAGAGTCGATGCCTGGAAGAAGCTTAAAGGAGCCAACTGTACAGGTAGGGGAAGACCTGGAACCCCTGCAGCTGCAGGTGAGCAGCCACCACTGCTATCACTTTGGTGAACACCCTGGGGGCAGTGGTAAGACTGAACTGATAATAATTAACTCCCAGCCAGAAGCAGTTAAACTGCTGAGAGCTCCTGTCTATCTTGATGTAATAGTATGCGTCTTGGAGGTCCACTGAGTACAGCCAGTCATTTATCTGCAGAAAGGGTTGAATGGACTGGACAGTGACCATCCTGAATTTTGTCTTGGCAGCTGACAGATTTAGGATTGAAAGATCCAGGATGGGTCTTAAGTCCCCCATTTTCTTTGGCACCAAAAAGAACCTGGAATAGATGCCTAATCTGGATTGATCTTGGGGGGGGGCTGGATAACTCGCTTTTCGAGCACTTGGAAATTTCCACTGCTACCTCCTCCTGTTGCGTGGGTGGGACATCCAGGAGGTGTTTGGGGGGAACTGGGGATGAGTATTCTCTGGATATAATCTGCAAAACCCAATGATCATCTGTGATGGACTCCAAGGCTGATAGGTGCAAAGATAGACTTCCCCCAACTGCCTCCAGAGACAAGCAGTCAGACAGCCCTTCAGCACTATTGCAAGAGCCCATCTGGGAAAGAATCCCAAGACCCTTGGTTCCTCTGATCCCCGCTGCCACGAGGACAGCAGCCATCAAATTCTCCTCTGCCTCTGGGGAAGGCAAGTCCTGAGCATTGTGGGAAAAACTCTGAGACTTTCGGAACCATGTTTCTCAGCCCGCTGTGATTCTGGAAAAAGAATCGTTGTGGGGTTAAGAAGCGAATCCCAAACCCGGACAAGGTCTTTCCATCTTTCTCACTCTGGACTAGGGTGTCACGAATGGTCTTGCCAAAGAGAGTGGAACAATCATAGGGGGCATTTGTAAATGATACCTTGAAGGACTCTGAGAATGCACAGAGCTGGAGCCTAGCATGATGCCTGATCGCAATACCTGTTTCAGTCACACTAGAGACACTTTCAGTAGCATGTAACAGGAGCCTCATGGAAGTGTTAGATATCGAAGTTAGGGTGGCCATACAGGAGGAGAACACCTTCTTCTCCTCTGCTGACATGGACCCTGGGGCAGACTTAGCGACCTCCTTGACCAGGTCCTGTTGTAGTCTAATCACATGTGCCATGTAATTCAGCACATGCAAGGCAAATATGGCTGAAGCATAAGCCCACTTCCCAAAACAGTCTATGGCCCATGACTCTCAGTATGGCAGCTGGACTGTAGAGTTCTCCTGAGCGAACTGTTTCTTGGTGGCCACCACCATGGCATCTTCTGTGGATCCCTTAGACCAGTGTTGCTTGTCCAATGGGGCACTGAGAATTTTGTCAGGGTGCTTGGGATAGGCACTACCGTGTCTGGTTCCTTCCATGCCCTGGATGAAATTAAGTCCATGAGAGGATTAGCGGGAGGAGACACCCAGGAGGTAGGGGATCCTGTGGCAAATGCCTCCACCGACTTATCCAGGTTGAGTTTTTGGACAGAACACCCCCCCCCATGCTGGTGCAGGATTTCCATGATGTCTCCGAAGGTTACCAGGGGAACCTTCCCTTCCTCCAAGTCAGTGTCTTCTGTGAGGGACTCTGGTGGGGATTCCAAGTGCCTTCTTTTGCATATATGTTTCTGAGGGAACTCCTCAGGGGGTTTCTCTGGGGAGGACTCAGAAACCTCAGGCAGCTCCCAGAGACAAACTCACTGGAGCAGAGTGGTGACAGGCTGTCCCCAACGGCGCAGGATGGCATATTCTGGACCAGAAAGAGAAAGAGCCAGGATGGACTACGAGGAGGGTAACATCAAGGGTCTCAAGAGAGCCAAGAGAACCCTCTCCACCACATCAAAAGCAGAGGGCAAATGAATCCTGAAGCTAAGGGGAGTAGCACCAGGTCCATCACCCACTGTGTTGATGGGAGAGTTGGATCTGAACCTTCAGGTGCAGGGACTCTGAGTGAAAGGGCTGAATTCAAAATCTCGAAGCTGATGTCATTCCCTTGGATCTGGCAACAAGACTACAGCTCTGAGATTTGGATGGCTCCAAACAGGTCAGAACCGAGCCACTCAGGGCAATGGTTGGGGTTGAGGTACCTGGATCTACCAGCGCCAACCGCTTGACACCAGTAAACCTTGGACCCAAAGACTCTGAAGCCGGGGGGGGTAGAGCAGGAGGAAGCAGGCAAGACTCCCATCTGGGTCTGGGTTCCGCTAAATCTCTCCATCATCCTGTCCACCTTGGCTTCAGAAAGACTATGGGTGGACTGGATGGAGGAAGCCAATGACACAGGCCTGAAGTGGCAATGGATAGAGGCCTAGAAGGTAGATCGGCCCCAAGAGACCTCCAGCTCTGGAAAAAAGCAAGGTGACCAGAGCCAAGGGGAACCTGGGCTGTGATCTGAGTGGGATTTGGCCAAGGGCTTGTCCAAAGAAGAAATGCAGTTGGAGTATCACTTTCTAGGCCTATCCCCACTCTTTATGGTGGTGTTTCTCTCCGTCCCCAGCCTTCTTGGTGGGAGGCTGAGTCCCAGAGACTGGGGCAGAGGAAGATGAAGCAGAAAATAAGTTTGTCCCTCCTGTCTGTCAATGTGCAGGGGTTGAAGCCCATGCAGATCGAGCAGGAGGTGTCTAGGTGAGGGACGCCTAGACATACAACACACAGAATGCAACCATCAGCAGGGGGTAATTTGTGGCCCCACTCAGCGCATCTCCTAAAGCCTGGCTTAGGGGTTTCAGCAATGGCAGTAGGAAAAGACTCAAATACACACACAGGGAAAGCAGGAAAGTAACAGCAAGGGTTTTTTTTTTAAGGAAAACCGATGACTGAGCACAAAGAGAGACACATGCAGGGTAAAGAGTTGAGAAGAAAGAGAAAAGAAGATGAAAGAGAGAAGGAGAAGTCAAATAACTTTCACTCACCACTAAGGAAACCTGGAGCTGACGGATCATGCTGCTATCTGAACATGCAGCAAATGGGATCTGGAGGGAGGAAGGGACAGAGGTGTTATGGGTAAAGGAGGAGATAGGAGCTTGGATCTGATGCTGGAAAATGCGGCCAAGTTGGATCCATACCATATCCGTATCCCCACCTGATCCGTATCCCCTTGGGCTGAAGATCAAATGAAAACAATTTTATATACACTGTTTAGGGTATATCAAATCTGGCAAGAGCTGTTTTGAGCCAATTAATTGCCTTATGCATAAAGATTTTATGACCTGTATTAAGCATGGTCATTTTCTTATAAAACTGCAATGTACAGAAATTTTTCCAATCTATGAATTTCAAGAAGGTGGGGGCAGTCATACTATCTCCAAAGTGAATTGTAAGTCATCTGTAATCGATGCAGGGTGCTTGGAAGAACGTTTCATACAACACTGTGGGGAGGCCATCTATACCTAGTCAGGCAGATTCAAAAAACCTTACACAGTCCATGATGCACACATGGTGCACACTATTTTGTATTTAGTAAGAGGCTCTAACCAGCATGTATAGATGCACAACCCCTGTAAATACCATGACATGCTATTTACAGTATAAGCACCTAAACTGTATGCTAATCAACCAGTCCAAGATGGAGGAGCTGTTTAACAAGCTATAAAGCAACAGTGTAGACTCAGTGCTGGTTTTCCCTGTGAATTCCAAAACCAACTAGAATACAACCATGGAAAGGAGTCTACACAGAAAGAATGTTAGGGGCTGCTGTTGCTAACAATAAACCACAGCCAAGAAAGAGAAGAGTTTTCAAAGCCATTTAACTTATCACAATCTGCATGAGATAGAAATTGTAGAGCAATACAGGAGGGTTAGAAACATACAACGGGAATACTGCAACCTCTGCCACCCTCAACTCAGACCCAGGGCAAACCATGGGGAATCAATACCAGTGGAGACAAAGGTATGTGTAGAACTTAGCTACAGGAACCTTTCAGAGATCAACAGGGGAGATGCTGAGGGTGTCACAGGCATCAGCATTCAGGATCCTCCATCAATTCCTGAATGCTATGCTCCAACATGCCAGTGACCACATATATTTTCCCTGTATTCCTCAGAACAGGGACACAAATATGCAGCAGTTCTACCCTGTAGCACACTACCCTGCTGTACTGGGTGCCATAGATTGTACACATACAGAAATCAAGGCACCATCCAGGGAACAGGGAAGAGTCTACATGAATAGAAAGGGCTTCCACTCCATTAACTGCCAAGTCATGCGTAATGCTAAAGGAATCATCTTGAATGTGTGTACTGACAACCCAGGCAGTTACAATGACTCATATCTGGCACACCTCCCAACTGTATTAGATATTCAGTATGGGTGATATCCCACAGGGTCATTTACAGGGAAATCAGAAATGGACACACACCCACTGAAGAATGCCATAATGAGGCACACTCTCAGACCAGAAATATCACAGTGTGTGTGTTTAGGTTGCTGAAGTCCCAGTCCCAGTGCCTAGATACACCTGTAGAACCCTGCAGTACAATCCACATACATGTATTGAAATCGCCACCATCTGTGCCATGATTCACATCATCATCCTGAGAAAACAGCTTCAGCAGGATTACCAAGGGGAATGGCAAGGTCACCACAGCCACATGCAAGTGAGGAGTCAGAGGTGGAACCAGCAGTTGTAGGCAGACATAAGCGTGCTCAATATGCCCTTGCATTGGCTAAGAGGCAAAGCATAGCACATTCACTCACCACCTAAGGGCCTAAAACATTCATTCTATGCATATATATATATATAGAGTAACATTGATGTCAGGCAATGCCGAAAACCTTTACCTACCCATGTAATGGCTGTGTACCCCTAGCATCAGACAGACTCAGCCCTGAACTAAAACTGTAGCGTGCTGGATTTGCAAGGTAAATGTTGAACCTGGAGTGTTAAAACAGAACTGTGTAATAATACAGATGAATGGCATATCCTTGCATGCTGTTACTGGGTAATGTAAGTAAGTAAAAGGTAGATGATCTGTACAGCACTGACTTCAACATGTGACAGCACAGGCGTATGTGAATACGTGTCCTCTATCATGTAATAAGCCTCAGGCATCAAAGATTCACACATTCATACCTCTCAAAATTACTGATGGTCACTGAATGCCCTCAGTTTGGCCTCATACCTTTGCACTAGAAAATCATTAAAGAGAGGAGTTAGAAATTAATGAGACCCATTTCTATTTCAGACATCATAACACTCCGAAAATTCTTAAAACTATTGATGCAAAAACTGATTTGATTCAATCAACCGTCTAACTTTGTAAGACCAAAATATGTTAAAGGTACAATTATTAAAGCAATATCATAAACACAGATACACTAAGCACCAAGTCAGCTATGCACCCGCAGCATCAGACACAAAGCTTATGGATCCCTGAATCCAAAATAAAGAAAACAAGGATATGGCACAGGCATCATCACTTGCACAGGGTGTTTTTTGTGTGTGTGTGTGTGTGTGTGTGTGTGTGTGTGTGTGTGTGTGTGTGTGTGTGTGTGTGTGTGTGTGTGTAAGCCTAGGCTGACACAAAAGATATGTGAGTGCGGTAAGATAGAGAAACAGGCAGACATTTGGATAAAGTAACAAATGGCCACTGAGACAGAATATGCTTTAACCTCGCAGCTGAACCATGTAACTGTTGTGTGTTTGTCTGTATGGGCCCTTCAGGTGAAATTTGTGTGTGAGTGTCTGCAAGAGAACAGTCAAACTCTGGGCTAACTCTAAGTCTTGCTATGTCAGACAGGTGTGAGTCATACATGGTAGACGTGGCAGTTCATCGTTGTCATACCCGAATACAAAAACTGGCTCTGCCAGGAATTGTAATGACATGCCCATGGTCAGATGCACAGCTGCTACCTGAATGTGACTGACATCTGCCGGACAAGCTCTCCTCACAAGGATGGCCAGGACCATGACCTGCCATATCTGGATGTGGACACCTCAACCATTGATGTAGCAATGGAAGTAGTGCAACTATGGCAGTGTGATCAGGCATGGCCACGTCGGCTAACATCAGATAATGTGGCTAACTTACTCCCATGTAAATGCTGTTCCCCTCCCAGCAGACATTGCATCACAGACACCATCCTTTCCAATGTGTCATTCATCTGATTCACTGAATCAGCAACATGGTGGAGGCAGTCACTCATATCAGCCTGCGCTGCATTTACAACCCTAAGCATTTCTCTGGAGGACCTATTGGAATGTGCCTGCACCTCCATGATGTCCCTAAACATAATTTGAGTGGCATAGGAAGACACACCTGGATCAGGTGGAGGGGACAGAAGTCTGCCTCTGAGCACCCCTAACAGCCTTCCTGCATGGAACTTCACCCACACTTTGGCTATGGCTAGAGTCAACAGGCACTGAAGCCACAGTAACCACACTAACCTGATTGAGTTTCTCACTCTCCAACTGTCAAATATCTGAGGACTCATTTGAATGGGTTGGTGTAGACCTACTAGCAGTGTCTGATGGAATTACTGGGGATGGCTGAATGTCAACCTCGGTGCCAGATTCAACCTTTGCACCCCCCCAACTGTGCCTCTGTTTGGCCACCATCATCATCATCAGAGTCTGCTGATACTCTGACATGAGGTGGTGAGAGTCCTACACTTCCACTAACAGGATCACCTGTGATAATAGGCAACAAACACAAGAAAGAAAGTTATACCTACCCTAGTATAGTTCAATATATGCTAACAAACTAACAGTGGTGCCACCATTATAGACAGTACAGCAATACACACAACAATCCTGACAACCACATCACACATATGGATAAAATAAATGATTTCTTTGAAATGCTTATCAGTACTGACATAAAAATGTTTGGCTTACCATGTGCAGGTGATTGTAGGATGGTCTGTAAGAAGTTAAGCAAAAGGTAAGGTAAGCCTACAGGAACTCTTCAGTGCATGTCAGTGGTGGCTCCCTCATCCATTTACACCCCACTGAGACTCTGCATTTGGCTGACGGTGTGGCATGTCAATCATAATGATCCACCTACCAATACTTATCTGCTCTGCTGGCCTATTGTGAAATCATGTCAGTGGCCCTATGATGTAACTCTTGCATTCTGCCACTACATGACTACTGCTAGATTCAGCCCCAATCTCACCATGCTGTGCAAATTCTTCAGCCACTGCTTGCTTACGACGCCCTCTCCAGGAAAGGCACAAGGTGTGTGTTTGAACGCCTAGGGTCTGGGTGAAAGTCACAGATAAAAACAAAAAAAACTAAATATTGACATGGTCATACCACGTGATGTCATAAAAAGTAGTAGCAGAATATAATACAATTGTACCACATAAAAAAAACATAAAAAAACATATAGCTACCCAATATTATAAGATGTAAACCTAATAAAACTATATAAAGCAATATTAACACCAAAAGAATGAAAAAACAAAAACAAACAGTTTACACACTGCACCAAAACACCTTTGGAACAACACAAATTGACAAACAACCAAAACCAAAATTGCTAACATAAAACTAATAACAAACATAACCAAAAATATACCAAAAACATGCCAAAACACACACATAAACAAACAAATTGTTTACATTGTGTAAACAAGTCCAAATCATGTGTCCAGTTACCCTAGACATCCTTGTGGCCTGGCTATCTAAGTCATGTCTCACTGTCCATGTCCTTGACAATAAAAAAACCTTGCCAAGTGTAAAAATAAACCTCCTGTGTCATTGACAACAAAGGACCCTTACATTTCCCCACAAAAACACAGCTGCTAATAATACTGAAAAAAATTGTAACAAAAGCACCTGTCAGCATGGTTAATAGGCTCCAATAAGTATGAAGAGATGCTGTAATAAAAAAATAGCCTATGCCATATAAAATGTTAAAACAAGTATCTACAGTATAAAGTAAAAATAAAATTAATATGTACAAAAATAACAATTTTGCTAATGTTTGTGCAAACATAATCCCTAGATAAAGATAAATTTGTAAGTAATTATCCCAATTGTAGTATCTCTCCTTCAGGCTAGGTCAGTAGCAGTTTCTTCTTGATTCTGGTTCCTTTGGAGTGTAGAGCCCTTCAGGTTCCCTTTTGATTAATTGTGTAGAATTATGATGTGAATAAAGAAAAAAGGAAAAAAATAGTAAAGAACAATGGTCGGTAATTGTAATGAAAGTGTAGACCAAAAAAAGGTAGTCAAAATTGTTGCCATAGTGGTGTAAATAGGTAAATTATACAAGTTAGTGAAACAGTAATTGTAGTAACATAGTAATTGTAAAATAAACTTCACCAACAATTTCTGTTATTATCATTGCTATTCAATAATTTTAAGGACAATGATACAATGATACTTAATATTTTATTGTCTCCTGCATGTCTCATATTACTGGTCGCATGGCAACAAGCAGAGCAAATTATAAGAAAGACAGATAAAAATGCAAGCAGTAGTCATAGAGAAATTTGTGTGATAGCAGAGTATCTACATCTGAAATGAATACATGTACAAACAACTGTCATATGTCTTGTTAATACTTTGGATGATGTTGCAGTTGCCTGTTTGTGTTGTGATTTTCATTGATGATGGATTTTTTTATCTGTTTTAAGTGTGATTTTCATTTTCTGCTCATTGGAAGTAGAGTTCAAATCTACACTTGTGTGTTGTTGTTGATTATTATTGTTTTTATTTTTTTGGTTTTTTTTTTTTCTTTTTTTTTTTTTTTTTTTTTTTTTTTGTTTTTCTTTTTTTTTTGCAAGCAGCAAAAGGAAACACCACAGAAACACAACAAATGTAATGTTTAGTTTTGTTTATGCTGTTTTGTTTTGTTTATTAACAGTGAGCAAACATGCATCAGTTTGGCACACAGGGCAACATGAGACAGACAGCAGGCAGACAGGGCATAGACATTCTAAAAGGATACATTGATGCAGTTGTTTGTTGTTTTGGGTTCTTGTCTAATAAATGAAATTTAATTTTACTGTTGTTCCATTTTACATGTTGTTATTAATTGTCATATTAAATTATTTGTCAATAATTAATAATAAATTATAAATAAATAGTTATGATGATGATATATATATGATGAGGATTGACCTTACTTTGTTTTTTTGGTTCAGATGATATGACATATATGGTCTATGATGTTTCTGTAAGTATAATTCTGCTATCTGTAATTGGATGGCCTTCACACTTAAATATGATACATACACAAATAAATGTATATACAAATACCTTGTTAGGTCACACACATATATTGTTTACACCTCAAAATGTCATCTGTAGTTAAAATGATTCATGAATATGTCTTAGAAGCACTTCTGCTCTACCGAAGATGGGAAATCACAGATGTGGAAGAAAATGTTTTATCCCTTATGCATGGGCTTGAATCCTGCACTGTAAACATAGATTTTAGGAGTGTATAAAGCCAAACAAACACATGCCAGGTCATGAAATTTATGCCCCCAGTGAACATCTGCAAAGTTAAATCAACTAACAATTACAGCAACAGACCCCCCCCCTCAAACTAATGCCAAGTGTCACATTAACCTTCTAATTTCAAAAATTGTTTTAATCTCTGTTTGGCACTGTTGCTCTCTGCTTAATATCACACAAATGTAGATGGCATGATTGCTTAGGTTTGCACACTACCAGTAAATGTGATAACAAGAATTGGTGGGAAATCATTATTTGCTATTGCACTGCTTTGAGATTAGACATGCCTGCTTTTAAGAGGGTAAAGTGCCCAATTTACGACACAGTGATGGGGTGTTCAGGAGTCCAAAATATTTATTGGATTCCTGGTGAAGCACCACATCCAAAGGCATCTGTAGGGGGGCTATTCTGGCTTCCAGTACAAGTCTGAGGCTTGGAATAGTCTGTCCAAGGCATCCCACGCAGTGGAGAACAGTATAGGCACCACTTCAATGACCTAGAAAGGCACAAGAGGGATACACTCAACCAGTGGTTGGATGTGTTCTGAACTAGCAACATCCCACAGTTGTGCAAGTATGCTGATAACAAGAATTTATTATACTTAGAAAGCTAAATATAGGCAAAACTTGTATGCATAATGCTCTTCTGTTCTTTTCTTTTCACAGCTAATTCTGAAATAGATATGAATAGGCAGGCCCATGCTAAGCATATAGAGAGACTGAAAGAAGCAAGAGGTATGAATGCAGCACAAGAGACGTATTATTGTAACATTAAAATTTAAAGAAAAATGGTCTTTTCTCTACAGTAGTAGCAAAGAAAGAATGCATATCCTAACTTTAAAAGCAAGTATGCATGCATCATTCTGTAGCACAATCCAACTGTAGGAGTCAAGTGTAACACTGTAGTCAGAGGCTGTGTGCTCAAATACCATGAGCAACAAGTATAAAATACTGCAATTCCACCCAAGGGCATAAATGCTCTACTGTTAACTTTAATCTTTATAATTGGACCAAACATATATGCAATATCTTCACATTGCAAGGATTACTTTGAGTAATCTGTAATTACAGTTTGTAGTTGTTAGGCAGTATACTTACATGTAAAACTTCAGATAAAATAGTTATATTATTGTCATAAATGCATTGCATGTCACATATGATGGTATTAATTTTATCTGTTTTCTCTCACCCCAACCCTTATGGCTTTTTTATTTTCTATTACATGTCATCAAAATGTCCCCATCTCATCCATCTGTAACATATCACTAAGTACTTCACAGTACAAGGAGGTAGGCCAAAACCAGTGGCTCAACCTGCCCCTGCTCCACCAGCTCAAGCACTGATGCCCAGCACATCTGGGTCGTAACCTGGCAGTATTGCCTCTGCTGCCAGTGCACTACCTGCACCCACAGGTAGCACTATCATGGCAGCTGGTGATGTGGTACCCTCTGATAGTACTGGCATAGGTGGAGATTTCATCACCTTCCAGAAGCTGACAGGGTTGATGTGTAGAGTTGTTTACTGCACCACTGGTGTATGCCTACTCTGAATGGAGAGGTTGCTCTCCCTCATGGTCTGTAGGAGGAGGAGATGTCAAGCATTCCAGCGACCAGCACAGTAAGCAGAGAGTGATGACAGTCTTGCAGGTGAGTACTAGATTCTCACTGTCCCCATGTTTGATGGGCATGGGCTTGTATTGTTCCCCCCATCCCAATCATGGTGTCCCCCAACCTTTTGCATCCCTCACTGTCCCTCTGTCTTGTCTTGTTTGCCCTGTTTGTTTGCATTTGCTTCCTCACCTATCCAATTTACCTAATACCAGAATTATCAACATCCCTTACCCAGCATTCCTCTCTTACTAAAATAAAAAAGGTACCTGTCCAACAACAAAAAAATATATATTGTCCCGTACATAGCTTTCCATTTTGCACGTGTCTTCTTAACACACTTGATTTTGTCCAATTCTCTATACAACATGATTGTGTTGTTGTCACCTCTATTTGTGGAGGTGACAGTTATATTCAGCTAATATCCTGTACATATTTTCATTTTACGCTGTTGAAGACATTGATAGCTATAGTTCTTTCCTACCTCCCTCCTGTATATTCCTGTATTGCTTTCCCTTTGTTCTTCCCCCCGCTTACTTCCCATTTCACCACTTTCCTATTTACCCCATTTTAATACCTATAATCTGGCCAAAAAATAGAATCACACACAACACACATAAGTACCAATAAACCAATGGAGCCCTTTACTTTTTGGCCTCTGCATTTGCGTGGATTTTGGCATCGCTCACCAATGTCAAGAGATAGTGAATGGCTCTATGCAATGCCACTTAAGTATGTTGTGCTACATCAACACAGAGCAGCACACAGTGAATGTAGTATAAAGAATAATTTCATTGCATCATTACTACTAATTTAAAATCATACATAAACCTGGAATCAAAACCTATATTATCTAGGCTCAAAAAGAAATATGTCAATGCATTTATACCTGCTGCCACAGAGTCAACTAAGCAGCACATGTGTTTCATACCCTCAATACTGAGAACTCTCAGAATTGTAGCAATGAGGCTCACTTTTGTGCACTGCTTAAATATGTGCAAACAAAGAAAGGGGTAGAAATTTGTATCTCGCATGTGCAAACATTTTGCCGACAATCTCGCAAACCTTCTGCTCAGTAGTGGGCTATACAAAGCGGACAACAGCATGTATTACTTTTCTTTACTGTCCAGTTAGTATTCATGCCATGAAACTACATGCGGAAACAAACAAAATGAAGGCACTAACAAAAGACACATATTTACAATGCGGCCACCTGTTACCTCCCGCCATGCACTGCAACCTTGGTCTCTCAGTACTTGTTCACAAATATATCAACTATACTACATAAATAAATGACAGATGTTGTCTTACATACCATGCACATCTTTAGAATGACAATACACATTCAGATTATCCAATATTTCCAGTAATGTGGGCACCTGTCTGCATATATTTTGTAAAGCTGTCTTAAAATATACCTGCATATTGGAACTACAACCACCAAATACTACACATTGCACACTCATTAATCTGGTAACATGCAGACTTTAATATTTTGACACTTGCACATGCCTACACATCCATTTCATGTGGCCTCCTAACATCTTCTCTCCAACATCCACCGCTGATGTCATCCACTATAAGCTGTCCTACAGCCTTGTAAAAGGCAGACTTGTGCCATGGTGCTTGTGTAAATTTCAGAATTCTCTAGTCTGTGTACTCTAATAGGTAGGGGTTCTGTTCTCACTGTACTCAACTGTGAGCTGTGTGTGCAGAGCACAAGGGTGTATCCCACAATTACCACTCCAGTCCCATGAATTGCCAATATTTTGACACTTGCACATGCTTACACATCCATTCCATGCTGGCCTTTCAACATCTTCTCTCCAACACCCACTGCTGATATCATCCACTACAAGTTGTCCTGCAACCTTGTAAAAATCACACTTATGCCATAACGCTTGCATAAAATACAGAATTCTATAGTTGGTGTACTTAGATAGGCAGAGGTTCTTATCTCACTACATTCAACTGGGGTGTTTGTGTGTGTTTGTGCACTTGTTTGAAATTAGAGAGAGCATTTTACACCAGCATGTGGGACACTGCTATTACCATCTTCCCCTCACCAGACTCTGCTGATGTCATCAGCTATAGCTGATTTGCAGATGTGCAGGTTTCCCATCAGGATAGTTTCAGAGACTGTCTTGTAAACCAGGCACAATCCACCTCATCCTATATGATACAGATTACAGTGTAACGGCTTTCAGTCTATCTACATAAGTCATGGCATGGTTTGTAGGCCCTGTATATTCTTAGTGAGAAACCCCTGTGATCACTCCAGCTTCTGCAGGTGTCTGTTGAGGCACATGCAAAAGGAAGCATTATACTTTATTAGTGTTCTGATTAGGGTTGAGTACAGTGCTTTTATAACATCCTCAGATCTGAATATGATAGCCTGACTTGTTGAGGCACATGCAAAAGGAAGCATTATACTTTATTAGTGTTCTGATTAGGGTTGAGTACAGTGCTTTTATAACATCCTCAGATCTGGATATGATGGCCTGACTTATGAGGTACACAACATAACCTTTCCATACCACTGTGGAAACTTGATAGTCGAAGTTCAGATTGCTATCTATGTGTTTTCCCAAGTCTTGCACCACTGGGTTTGAGCATGGGGGAATGCTGTCAGTGTTGTACTTAGTGGGGAATTCCACTTTGCAGAAGGCAAAAATAATGACACATTTTTGTATTTATCTGTAGACCGTGTGGCTTTGATACCAATCATTTGTCTGTGTTAGCTCTCCTGTAATATGTTAACATCATTGGTGGGGTCAATGATTGCACCCAATATGCAATAATCAGCAATCTTGGTAAGCCAAAGGCCATATACTTTAGCCTAGACTGTCAAGAAAGAGATTCCAAACAGTAAAGGGCCTATCACAGATCCTTGGGGTATACCAATAGTGACAGCTCTACTGGTAGAGTTTGATTCACCAACTTTCACAGCATGTGTTCTGTTAGTGAGTCAATCAGTTAACCATCTAGTGATGTAAGGGTTAATCCCCAGCAGGGATAGTTTCTCAATGATACATGAGTGGGGGGGTTGTGTCCAAACCGTTGGCCAGATCAAGATAGGCAGTAGGCACTGTCTTACATTTATCCAGATCTAACCCAAAGATTCAATGGGCTGTGACATCATCACAGATCACCTATTGTATGACTCAGAACATACACCTACCTGGCACAGTTGGATACACACTTCAGCACACCCTTCAGACAGAATATGTTCCCAAAGAAGGGTGTACCTCAACATGCATCCATCTAAGTGAGGGGGGGGGTTGGACAACATGTAATCCATGCTTGTATAGACACAGTCTTCGTCTGTGATGTAGACCACATGTAATCATGGACTTTTTCTAAACTGACACTAGTAATATCCTGGCAACAGACATATATGAGTTGTTAATTGTATAGCCATGTCTATTACATCTGTTAGATGTCCTCAATGAGGTCATTGAGGGCATGCATGATGACAGCACTATCATCCTGTGGAACTTTACCAGGTTTTTGACACAGTATCACATACTAAAATTCTGATCCACTTAACAAAACTTGGCTGCACCCCCAAATTCCTTAACTGGTTTATATCACACCTAAACAATAGACAACAATCTGTAAAGTGGTATAATGTCCAATCTGATTATCTGTCAAACAATACAAGTCCCACAGGGTTCCATTCTGGGACCATTACTCTTCAACATCTTTATTAATGACCTCCACAAAGGCTCTTAGCTAGGTAAAATTACCCAATACGCTGACGATTCAACAATAATCTCTACTTCAAACAATTTCTCTGACCTCCTCACAGTAACTTAAAATGCCTTTTCAGAGACTGAATCATGGCTAAACAATTCACAACTGCTACTAAACACCAAAAAAAAAAACTTCTATTATTCTCTTCAAAACCACCAGATATAGACTTCAAAATCTTATCTAAAGACTGAACTGAAATAGAAATAGTAAAATCTGCCAAACTACTAGGCATTACAATTGACAACAAACTCACCTTTGAAACACACATTCACAACGCAATAAAGAAAACACACTTTAAACTTGGCAAACTTTACTGTCATAAACTTTACATGGACAAAAAACACCTAAACAAAACTGACAAGCACCTTACTCATTCCTACTCTACTTTATAGTAGTGCCATCTTTACTAATGTTCACTCATCAGTAATAAACTTTAGTCTTGTTACTACAAAATAGCTAAATTTGCCTCAGGAAAGCCTAACTGTTCACACCACTGCCAAGCAATCTCTGAACTGAATTGGTTGGATTTCCCTAACTCTCTTTGCTATACTCAGCTAATGCTAGCCCATAAACTAATTTATAAACCAAATACCTGTCCAGCACTTTCATCAATACTACAAACTTAAATTCCTTTACGTACCCTAAGATCCTCCAAGAAATTGCTACTAAGTGTAACCAAGCCCCAAAAAGAGCTGGACAATGCTTGTTCTCCAATAGCATTGCTAAAAAATGGAACTCCTTAACCTCATATATTACCCAAATAGACTGTATAAAGACATACAAAGTAGCATTAAAAGCTTACTTCCTATATAACCTCAAATGCCAATGCAGATCAAACAAACCACCATAAAACCTTCACTACTTATTTCTAACCCAGTTCCATAGTTCAAAATAACTATTACCCTGACAGCAACACAGCTCTATTATTGCTATAACTGTTCAGCAAGAACTGCCATGCTTTTTTCATGCTTTACCAAAAAGAAACAACTCAAGCTTTGTAGTATACTATCAACTGTTATCTAAGTTTATATAAGTTCTGATACGTACTGATACATTTTATATTATCTACGCATTCTACTTTTGTAATTTTTTTTTAAGTTTTGCATATTTCCACTTTTAAAAACTTTTTGTCAAGTGTCTATATTTTTTATTTGACTGTATTAATTGTGGAGCATTTCTCCCCGGGCCTCCACTGAAAATGGGTTCCTAACCCAGTGGACTTTCCCAGTCAACAAATGTCAATAAATAAATAAATAAAATGCTCTCCTGAGTTGTAAAGTTTGACAAGTGGGGAAGTAGTAGAGGGTAGTAAATGACTGCACTTAATTTTAATTTGAAAAGTTAATGTGTGATCATCAGAGTGAGGTGCAGAAGGAAGCATACACCTCAGAAGATTGTCAATTAAATTATTTGTTATGTATGCGGATGACTGAATATTGTATGCTAGTGTTCAATAATAGAGCGGGGAAATTGATGATGTTGCTCTGCCTGGTATCATTTTAAATGTAATCGTCTAGGATATTAAACTTAACCAAATCTTAATATATAATGTGGTTAAAACTGCCGCAATATAAGTTCCTGTTTCTTAAAATTTAAGTGGTTTTGTACTTGCATTGCTACCTGATTTGCAAGAGTCAATAATATGCCATTATAGTCAATCACAACTTTATCTAGCGCACCAGATATATTCTCAAACTAAAGCTGTGTGGAACATATACTTCTCGACTCGGGCTGTTGATAATGAAGACAAACCAGTAACAAGATGCAGTAATTGGAAGACTTTGCTCATTTAGCAGTTTTCTCTCAAACAACTTCACTGAAACATGACCTACCATCCGACTGGGATCAACTATTTCCACAGTGTTTATGTGAGGAATAATGAAGCCACTAATGTATAGTTATAGTTATTAAACTTAGGGCAGTTCTAGGGCAGAATATACTATGGAATGATGTGGAGCTCCTCCACTTAGCTCTGACACAATTCCCAACAACCCTTTAATAGTCTATGTGATCCTGCATTGCCCTGAGACACAAATCTCTGATTTGGGGTAAAAAGCTGTAGAGGCCAAATGGATTGGCATTGGAGGGACTTGGTATAAGCAAAGAACTCGGTATTTAATCCCAGACTTTTTACCAAAATGACCAGCCATGAAAGGGGGTGAACCACAACAGATGATGCCTGGAACCATGGTAAGTCATGATATAGAAGGAAAATTTATTATTCTACTAACCTAGCTAAAGTTGTTGGAAAAAAGAGTTGCAAATTACCTGCTTCCCTGCAAAACTGCATGATGAAAGCAACATTTCTGAAACCAGCACTTCATGTCTAGACTACTCAAATCCAGAAATATATGCCAGTTTCAAAAGAAAATCAGACAACATTTCTGGAGATACAATCCAAACTGCTAGACCTGAAGAACAAACAGCAAATGAATAATCTGTTACTGGAGACAGTTAAATCAAAAAACATGTCCTCTCCTGGAAGATGACTTGCTCAATGCCCTAAATCTCATCTTTTCTTACCCGATGTACAATGAAGGAGCACACAGAGCTCTAAAGCTGCCAAGTCCTAAAGGGAGCCCTGTCTGACAAATTAATTAATTATTAGGTGCTTAAATTCCATGATGCAGAAACTCTTCTCCATACGGCCAAAGAAAAAAGACTCTTCCTGCTTACAGAATGCAGTATAATAATGACTGAGTAATTTGCCTCAGAAATGATTACCCAGGTTAACTGTTTCTATTACAGGAATGACATCACCATTAAATTGAACTTCCAAATGATCCTTAAAAAATGGAATAACGAGTTTCATACCTTTTTGGCCACAGCAGTAACAATACAGTATTTGCAAGGCAGTATTCCTGTGATAAACATTCTAAATGAAACTAATTTAAGCAAAGCTACAAGTGTGCAAAAGACTTGTGGAGGTGTGTAAAAAGTGTCACAGGATGAGAACACTCTATGGTAGTCTCTTCCTTGGCCTACAGTCCGTACTTAAGCAGCCATACCTGTTCATACAGCCAAAGACAGTTTACCAGAAAATCTCTTTCTAGACAGCTATCATCAGCTGAGGTTACTATTTGCAGTTTTTGTGAGCTGCTATCTGAGGATGATTGCAAAAAAAGTGTATGCTGATATTACAGCTTCTGAAGCCTTTAATGAGAGCCTGGTAATGACACCATCCGCAGTCCCTGCTTAGCTCACTGGAGAAAAAAGGATTGAGAAGTGTGTGGGCTGGCATAAGCCTACAGCTAGAAAAACAAAAAATGGAAAAGTCCTTGCAGTGAGTTGAAGCAATTTATTTCTAAGCAATTTTCATTTGCAGGATCTGCAAACTTCTTCAGATAAAAAACAAACATGAAGAGACAAATTCACAAGCTTTAAACACCATCACATGATTATAAAAAACAATCAATGCACTCCTAGTATAACCTAGGGACACAAAATTTAAGGTATATTAGCCTATTAACTCCACATTTACTAACATATTATTGCACGATTATTGAAGCTGAAGACCTTGGCAAGATAACATTTATGTAAAAATTTAGGTTAATATATGTATGTATAGTATACATTACATATATTTTTATTCAAAGTTACTAGAAATTTTATAGTAAATCAAGTATAGTCATGTCCATTCATTACTTTTTATTTTTATATTTATTTCCATGCTTCTTGGATTCTGGATTATTGGTTAGTAAATGTGGAGTTAGTAGGTTAATATACCTTTAATTCTGTCCCTAGGATATACTAGGAGTGCGTTGATTGTTTTTTATCATCATTTGATTGTGTTTAAAACTTATGAATTTGTATGTCTCTTCATATTTGTTTATTATCTGAAGAAGTTTGCAGATCCTGCAAACGAAAAGCACTTAGTAATAAATTGCTTTAACTCACTGCAAGGACTTTTCCATTTTTTTGTTTTTCTAGTTTGTTTTTGAGAGATTTTTACACAATAAGTCTACAACTAAGCAAGTTATGTCCCCAAGGATAAAACTGAACAGTAGACTGGCTGATTAGTAACATACGTATCATTATGGAAGCTCACAGTTGGATCTTACTGTACTGGGATTTCTATGTGTTGAGTTCTCTGTATATAACTTTGTAGTCATCAAGGGTCTATTGTAGTGCACCATCACAGACTCTACACTGAATGGCACATGTGCAGATGTAAATGACTATAAGCTACAAAATAGAGCACAACCTTACATTTCATCTCCTGAATTATACTTAATTTAATCTTCAACCGGATAAAAATAAAGATCTATAAAAGCTGTTTTTGTAGGGGGCAACTCAACTCCACTTAGTGAAATATACCAACTCCATGGTCTGACAGCCATGGAGAAGAGACCACACAGAGAATATCACTCCCAGTGTCCAAACTGAAACTACACCAGCAAAAACTTTGTGTCAAACAGCAATCATTGAACTGAGCATGCACAAGTTAAAATTTTGAGCTAAAGCCTCATCCAGTAAAGACTCAACAACTGATAAGATAACTATATCAGAATGGGGAAGGTTCTTAAGGTACAATAATGGAAAATACCTATTCTTAAGATATTGTATCATATGTTCATAGATCATTAATGCTGATCAGCTTAAAAACAGTCCTAATAAATGTAGGTTTTATTCCTAAAATCACCTTGTTACTCTGATGTGAAAAAACAGTGTTCTTTCAAAAATGGTGTAAAACATTTGTTAATTATTACCATAGGCTGTTCCATAAAACTAGGGAAGAATGAGTTAAACTAAATTAGCTTCAACACAAATAAAAGCTCCATAATCTGACATGGTAACAAAGTAAAAATATTTTTATACCAAATGGGGAGGTTACAGCGCAAGCAAATATCAAATATTTATATTACAGCTACTTAATTACAATTTTTTATAACTAAGATCCAGTTATGCCTAATCCATGTTTGCATTATAAACCTTTTAAACTGTAAGTATAATGTTTAGTTTCAGCTTTCCTACATAGCTGAAGAATAAGTAAAGATCCTAAATCTTAAGTTGAGCAGTATATGTGCTAACCAAAATCTCAGTACATTATGTGCCACTATTTTGAATATACTAAATAGTGCAGGAAAACAGATTCAAAATGGCATCAAAATACAAATATGTATATATACCAGTGATGGCAGGCAACCTCAAAGCAAGTGGGAGGGGGCTGCAGGAAGTGACTTAGTAGGTGGGGCTAATTGCAATGGTATGGGACTCTATCACAACAGGTCTATGACCATTACTTGTCACCAAACAACAGATGTTTTCATTCAATGTTCATTCACAGACTGCTTTAGTACCAACTAATTTCCACTTTATAGTCTATACACATGTAGCACATCTGACTGCAATCAGCAAGGTTAGCCTTATGTAAAATGGAGCCCTAGAAAAAGGACTTCATGGGCCCTTCTGTTGCACACTAATACCCAACTGTATCTTCCCAGTGTCCCTCCCTTGTTTTCCTCTCATCTTGGCCACACACTATCCAGACAGATCACTTCTATTTTTCACACTTTGGCTTATGTTTTAGCTTCCTCCACACTTTAAATATGTCCTTACTGGTCAAGACTTCACTGTAATAAGTTTGGAGGAAGAAAATGAATTAAGCCAGATGGCACCAGGAAGTCATGGGATTTTAAGTGCTCTGATGTGCATCTTTGAGCTTTTTTTAACAATCTTTTGATATAATGGTGGCCTGAAAAAAACAAGAATATAGAAATCCTGTCTAGGAATACTACATGCCTTCGTACCCCTTCAAAAAATAGTTGCCTGATTTTAACCCGTCTGGTGTTAGTCTTCTGGATTGCATTATATGGGATGAAGGTAAATGCACAGATGGCTTAGAGACATTTATTATACAGCTGAGGGGCTTGGAGAAGAAACCAAAGCACATGGCAAAACTGACACAGAAATATAGAGTATGCCAAGACTCCACACAGATGGAATCACAGCCAAAAAACTTGCCCAAAGACCATGTATTTTTAGCTGGCAGCACTACTTGATACAGCACTCTGCCACTGATCAGTTGCTAGCACACACAGACTTTCAGACCACCACATAACATAGTCACTTATTAAGCACAATGCTCATGTTATGCTGTGATGACAAATAATTTATTAGCAATTTAGTTTAACCCTCCTAAACATACACATGCACATATGGCTACCAATTATGGCTACTGTATAACTGCAACTGTATACTTCAAAAATCTGATTGTACCAAATGAATGAATAAATACATAAATAACTACCACACAAGAATTTATCCTCCCTGCTCACTGCTGTCAGAATACAGGGTGAAATGCTATTGCAACACCCCCTTCACAGATATCTTTAAACCTCTTAGATCAAGAGTCAAAGAAAAAGCTAACATTAATGATGGGAATGGACCAAAATCAGAGATATCTTTATATAAAAAGAATAAGGTTAGAATAACAGGCTTTCCTCCATTAGTATGTTTTAGAAGGCTATTTTGGTTGGTGCAGAAGGCTGTGGGTACTAGGCCCACACCAAGTACATTGATTAATGACACTGTAGTACAGCCAAAGGGAGTGGCTATGCTCCTGAGAGTGCCATCCTTCGGATAAGATGTTAAGCTGAATCCCAATCTGCTTGAGTTGGTGGTAGCTCAGGTGGATAAGAAAGATCCTACTGCACCTAATGAAATGAGTAAGGGTCCTATATTTTACATTACACACACACACACACACACACACACACACACACACACATATATATATATATATATATATATATATATATATATAGAGAGAGAGAGAGAGATAGACATAGATATATATACACATACACACAGACACACACACACTTATATATGCATATACTAAATTTATGCAAGTATTTACAATAAATTTTCATTTTCATATTTCTATGCCTCAATCTAATATACAAACTTGTATGTTTCTTACTTTGACTCCACTCCTTTTTCCTAAACTATAACCTAACATTTCTAAATATTAATGACAATATCCATTTTCCATTAAACAGAATTCCATTAATTCTTTCATTCCATATCACACATTACAGAAAATATGTTTTTGTCAATATCATTTTTTACTTATGTTCTCTTAATACCCAAACTCAGTCATATCCAGATTTATACTATCTTTGTTCTTAAAAATTCCAATTTTCTGTACATAATCTATTCCATATTTTTTTTAACTTTGTCACATTTCAAAAAGCATGTTCTGATGTTTCATCTTCATTACAATAAAACCATTTTTTTCACTTTTTTGTAAGGCATATTTGCATTTACCAGCAATTTCTTTATTCCCAAATAAAAAATCTTGACATTCAACATGATTACTGCACCATTTGTTTCTTTCTTTAATAGCTCTGATCCTTGCTTCTAAAGTATTTTCCCAGGGATATAAATAATATATTCTCATAATATTTTTGTACAATATTTTTTATATTTTCTTCTCCTTCATCAATATTTATCTTCCACATACTTATTTTTTGTTGATAATTCATATTTCTTCATTATGGCATTTTTTAATCTTTTATTATTCCTTATTGATTTACATAATTTATCACACTTATATTTAAATAGTTTTGTTACTAAATGGTCATTTTCATTTAAACATTTCACAACTTTGTATAAAAGTAATGATGCATCATAGACTATCAGATTAATCACCCTAATCCTCCTCTATTCATGTACAATATATCTCTTAACAGGGTTTAATCTAGATCCCCATAAAAAGAGAAAATTATTTCTAACAAAAATTTCTCATACACTCTAGGAATCATAACAACACTTGATAAACATATTATCATGCATATTAATACTGAGTTAATCAAACTGAGTTTTTAAAAAAGTTGATATATATGTTTTCCATAATACACTAATGTATTTTAATTTCTTTAATATGTCTAATCCCTTTCTATTAGCATCTTTATCAAAATGTATGCCTAAAGCAGATATTTATTTCATAGAGAATTGTATTCAGTCTATTTTAATAGTATCTCCTTTTCCTTTATTTTTCTTTTTGCTTTATTTCATACCCATTTCATTTAAACAATCCACCAAATAAATTATAACTTCTCTCATCCATCCTCTGTTTTTAGTAGTAATAATTATATTATCTGCATATGATATTGTAACTGAATTTCAACACCCAGATGAATTGTATAATTTGCATTCTTCATTTTTTGATTAATTTCCATGACTACTATAGTCACAACTAAAGCAAATAGAATGCTACTCATAGGACATCCTTGTCTTATACCATTATTCATGTCTATTTCTCTGCTTAACCAACACTAGAACTCTTACCTTACTGTTATTGTATGCTATTGTAAATACTTGTTTGATTTTTACAAATTTTATACAACTTCACTTTGTCTCATAACATGTCATGTTGTATTGAATCACATGCTTTCTTAATATCACCTGCCATAAGGTTTATCTCTTCTATTTTATTTATAATATAATCTATTTCTCTCACTATCATTAGTAAATCTTGACATCTTTTATCTTTAATTCTATGTATATTTTCCTGAATTATATATTGCATCTTATTTTCAAATTGTTTTTGAATTTTCATAAAAATCTTATAATATGTATTATTTAGTGTTATTAGTCTCTATTTTTTCTTCTTTTTCTCATTTCTTCCACATAAATTTTAATATTCCACTACTGAATTATTTATAATTTAAACCTTCATTTAACTATTCATTACACATATAATAAATATTTTTTCTGCCAGTCTTCTTGATTTTTACAAATTTCAATTACC
The DNA here is from genome assembly GCF_019279795.1 of Protopterus annectens. NCBI lineage: Eukaryota > Metazoa > Chordata > Ceratodontiformes > Protopteridae > Protopterus > Protopterus annectens. The sequence continues at coordinate 78,614,767 of NC_056738.1, read as the reverse complement.
ATTTTCATCCAGCCCAGCAGCAGATTCTACATTTGACTGTCTAAATGCGTTTTCTAGTCATCTATTGCAATTATTTTTCAAATTCTCTATTTTTTTCAGAAAAACTTTTTACCTTCTATATCCTTCCCTTTTGTCTTTTTTAAAAAACATTTCTTCCACATGACTTAGAAAAATTTCCATATTTTTTAAATTTTTAAGTTCCTCTCTTTATCTTTCATTTCTCTCATCACACTATCTTTACTTTCTTACTTAAATATGGTGATACCGCTTCTTTTTTTCCTCATAAAAAAATCTTTGTTTATATAATAATATTTATTTGATTTTTATCTTGATTTCTCTTTAATTTTCTCTTTTTCATAATATTCTCAGTTATTACTCTCTAAATTCTCTAACGCTTCTCTAAATATCTCTACATATTCCTTTATTTCACTCTTTCTTACTTTTCTTTTCCAATACAAATAACTGTCTTTATATTTCCTTTTAAAGGTAATCTACCATTCCGATCAAATATTATAAAATAGTTTCTTAGTAATATGGGTGTTCCCTAACTGAGTAATTACTTCCTTTCCTTTATCATTCCATTCCTTTTTGTTTTATACTTTTTCCTATTCTTTATCATGATTTATTTCTATCCATATCACCAAATGATCAGAAAACCATGTTGCAATACTTTCATCCTTTGCACTTATACCTTCTAAATCTATAAAGTAATCAATTTCAGTATTTAAAACACCCCTTCTCTATGTCCATGGTTTTCTGTTCCATATAACCAATTTTCCACACTTCATTATTCAAACATTTTCTTTAGGTCTTTTCCTATTTTCATTTTATTACTCCTTAACTCACAATTAAAATCATCTGTAGTTATAACATGGATGTTTACACCATCAAAATCTAGCATTTTTTTAAATAAGTTCTCCCTCTCTTTACATGTCATGTATGTGTAAATAGCTATAATTCTATACACTTTTTCTTGCTTACCAATATAACATCCACTATTTTACTACTGTCCTGCATAATATTGCTATTCCGGCACACTTTTCATTCCCAATATTCCATATTGCTTCCATGTCGCACAGATTTTGTATTTACACTTTCATAAGACAGAAATCTTAAATCTTGTAATATAATAATATCAATATCACATTTGTTACACCGTTCTACAATTCCTGTTCTTTTTGTTAGATTCTTCATACTATTAACATTAACTGAAAGAATCCTCAAATTATTGCTATCTCTGTTCCTTACTTTAGGAGTTATCATCATTTTCCTTTATTGCCTATTTTGAATTTGTATCTATTAACCATTTCCTTTTTTCTTTTCTTGTACATGAAAGCCTTTACAGTTACTTTTTCTGTCTTTTGCCAATATAATTTTTCCCTTTTACTACCCTCCAGCTTATTTCTTCTTCATTGCTAGCTTCTGATTCTACCTCTAGTTCTTGTCCTACATAATTGTTTGTATTCTCTCCCTTTTTTCTAAACTTTCCTCTGTTTCTATCTCCTCTTCATTTCCTCTCTGCTGTTTATCATTACTTTGATTTACTATGCTTTATTCAGTCTCCTATTCTTTGCAATGCATGCATAAATGTCCTGTTTTTTTTTACATTTATTATAATATTCGAGTTCACATTTCTTTTCTTCATGACCTATTCTACCACATATATAACATTTTTTTTCATCACAAATGCTGATTATATTTCTCCTTCTTTCCCACAAAAGAAACATGTTTTCATTTGCCTCCAGTATTTTACAACACTTTTGCTACCATCAACATTTATAATACTCATATCTATATTTTTTATGTATACATTTTTAAAATACCATTATAATCCTATTTCCCAGAACATAAGCCCCTGTTGTCATACACTTTTGAAATGTCTATTACTTCTTTGCAAGCATTGTTTACATTTTCTTATAAAGTCTATCTTTCAGCCTATGTTTGCAATTGCACATGTATTTTCTCTGTAGTCTCTTAAAATAATGCTTTTAATTACATAGTCATTCCATGGATTGTTACGCTGCCTTTTTTCATACTCACATAAAAATGTCTCCATATGTTGTACAGTTTCAAAATAACTGTCATAACATAACTGTTGATCAAAATGAAAGCTCTTACCTCTTGTGTTTTCACTCCCAAGTTAATACTAAATTATCCTATACTTCATATCTGTTCAGTTCCTGGCTCTTTTTCTTTTGTAGTCTTACCACAAATTTTCCTTTTTTATATGTATTTTTTTCCTTCTGCCTTTCTTGTGTAGTTGCCACTGTCTCAGCATATGTTCTGTTCCTCTGTATATTAACTTCTTCTGGTCTTACTTCCATATCTTCCTCCTGGATTCTATCCACAATGTCACCCCATGAGACTCCATTCTCTGGCTCACTTTGGTTAAGTCTTTCAATAAATCATCCTACAACCCACCGGATTGAAGAATTGTAACTATGCATTCTTCGCTGGTTATCTCTATCATATTGAATAAAAGCTGCTGCTGAAATAAAACTTCTGAGCCTTCTACATTGTCTGCAGACTATTTCTTAGAGTTGGCATTTGTATCCAGTCCATGGACTGAATCCTCCATCTGACACACTGTCTTCCCAGCTACTGCTGTGCTAGGAATGGGATGTGCACACGTATCCACGGCTAGCACTTCTGTGAATATGGACAAAAATTGATCACAGGGGAATTTCTCTGATGCCCTGGCTAAATTGCCACTAGTAGTGTAAATATCATCTTGGGTCTCTCCTGAAAACAAGTTACTAGCCTAGTGGAACTAACCTGGTCAACAAAGGATAAATAAACATAAAAAAATAGTACTGAGTTATTACTGTCCTCATTAATTTGCCAAAACAAAACATACACGTTTAAACAAAATATGCAGCACAAAAAAAAAAATCAAAGACAGTTTGAAAAAAATCAGGGACAGGTAAATGTATCTGCATCCTCTAACACACACACACACACACACACACACACACACACACACACACACACACACACACACACACACACACACACACTTGACCATCAATTACACATACCTGTATGACTACGACTATGTATGTCGGATGTTTTATAATGCCAAATAAATGAATAAATAACTTACAAACATTAGCTTATTCTCTCAGCTCACTACTGTCAGAATAGTAAGCAACCCACTAACCCCCCCCCCATACCTCTCATCCTCTTAGCTCAAGAATCAAAGAGAAATCTAAAAATAATTCTGGACAAAGGATCAAGGACTGCTGCTTCATATATTTAGACACTTGCTTGAATAATAGGCTTTGAATTACCAAACTTTTTTGTTTGGTATTAAGCCTAAAACTCAAATGTTTGTCATTATTTAGTGACTATAATCTTTACTGATTTGAAAAAGTTAGAAAATTTATGGGGAAAGAAAATCAGGAATAATTGAAAGCATCTAACACACACACACACACACACACACACACACACACACACACACACACACACACACACACACACTTATTAAATTACCTTTCTCCTTGCTGGCAGTAGCAGGCAGAGTGCCTGTAAAACCCACGCACACACTCACACACATCATTAAACAGCTTTCTTACTAAACCGGTTTCAATGTCCTTTGAAATGGCAAGACATATATCTTTTACTGTGGTGTGTAATAGCTAGAAATACACCAAATGGTTAGCAGCAATCTGCTGCAGAAAAGCAGTGACATTAGATTTGCCAAGAATTTCAACAACTACGTGAGGAATCTTCTCTTCTGTGCACTCTGCCACAATAAAGAGTTCAAAGGATGAATGCTCTGACTGACAATCAATTCTGACAACACCACTCGAATCAAAAACTGTAGAGTAATTCCAGTCTCTTTTTGAAACTCCAAGTATGATTTCTTCCACATGAAAATCAATTGAGTTGGATTCCAAATGGTAGATGATATGACCACTGTAAAGCTTCAAGAAAAAAAAAATAAAAGCCACTGCATGGTCTGGTTTAAATGGAAGCTGGTCAGGTTTGCTGGAAAGGATTTTAAAAATCAGGTAAGACAAGTCAGAACCAAAACTGGAACATATCCCCTTCCTTTAGGAATTGCTTCATTAGCCTCTGCTGAGTAGTCATCCATAATGGCATGATGTTTTGGATGGGTGAACTAAGCATCTTGACAGTACAGTAACTGAATCCAAAGAACAATGGGTGCTCAAGACAGAAGTCACTCAGACCAGCAAGTCCACTAACTACACGTAAGTAGATATCTCCCAGTCCAGCAGAACCAATTCCTCTCAGAAGAATATGTTTGCCAAGTTTATGATTTCCTAGTAGCCACAAGATCTCCTAGATCTCAAGAGAAAGATCAGGCGAGATCAAAGGAGTTACAGGATTGACTAGGCCCTGTGGTGTAAGCAACTGTCTTATCAGTACCCTGGAATATCCTTTAATTGGACTAGGATAGTGTTTATTCATTTGGGAGACCTGAGTATTGAAAACATGCAACTTGTCCACTAAGGCCTGATTAGAGAGCACCACGGTCCTTCTTGTCTGAATGTGGTCAGAGCTTTAAAGTGTACAAGAACATTTTTACATACAAGTAGAATGTATCCATTGTCTATTCCTTCCTGCAAATTTTTAACTCGTAGTATAGGAATGCACTTTCCCATGTGTCATACAATTTGACTTCTATCGTGACTCATGTCAGTAAGAACCTGTGATCACAAGATTCCTATACCCTCAGCTCTAGAAGACCATTTGACATGCAGCTTGGATAGTTTCTAGTTGTCCCCTTGCTAGGAATTCTTCATAATGGGAGAGAAAAAAAATGGTTGTACACGTACTTTGCTGTATGAGTTCATCCTATGCCAAAAATATTAGGATATGATACTCATTATGAATGAAGATAGAAGGAGAATAATTCCTAAATAAGATATAGCAAGATTTCATGCAATCCCAACACGATGTGAAATAAGGCCACTAAATGACATTTCATGATAGCATGCTTTAAATATGTGGCAGTGTAGGGCTCAGTTTCAAGACATAAAAATATACTTAGGGACACGAAAATGAATTATAATAATAAAAAAATGAAAAATGAAGTCACTGCTACTCAATGTGTGTAAAATAAACTTTAATCTACTAAACACTTGCATCCTTTTACAAAGTTAGGACTTCATCACAGTTAGTTCATGCCAGGCTCTACTCTTATGTTTTGTTGAATTGCATAGGGAAGAAATTATAAAAGGAAGGAAAACACATTTTTATCCCATTTTGGCTGATGACAAAAATGGTGCAAAGAAAAAAGACAACAGAAATGTAACCGAGAACAAACAAGGGTCCATGGTTATGCCATTCAACATCAACACCTCTGAGTTAACTATGGCCCCTAGAAAAACTTGGAACCTTACATTCTTACAGTAAATGAAGATGAAGTTAGGTGATTTACCTTTGTTTACATTTAGTACAGGCAGAATATTGCTTGGAAATTGGGCAAACCAAAAGATTAGGTTATCATTCATTTGCGAAGATACCAAAACATGTCAAATGCAAATATTGTAGATTTGTTATTGACAGCCCCCCTATGTTAGTACAGAAGCGTATGACAAAACAGGATATCCCAGCTCATGTAATTGCGATTACACAGGGGTGGTCTATTTGGCCACCTGTGTTTCATGCCCAGCCTTCTACATAGGGAAGACCAACAGGAGGCTGAGACAGAATTTGAGAGTGTATTTACAACATAAAGTCTGCCAGAATGACTAAAGCTCCATTTAGACATTCATTAACATGTGCAAATTTCAAAAGGTTTATATTTTTTGTTACTGATATACTTGTCAGGAATTGGGGGGGGGTTGCTGGCCACCTATTAGATCAAAATTTATTTGGCGGCTGTGCTTAAATGCTTGCCATGAACTAGGCATTAATGACATTATGTCTATATCTAGCGTTCATAGGATCATAGGAGGTTACTAGGCTAATGGCCCTAGGACCCTTACAAGCCTAGCCAAGTACAACCGCTGTTCCCAAGAATATTAAGGTATTAAGTGGAACTACGTCAACAATTACCGCCCCTGTCCAAGAGGGGTACAGGTGAAACTTCTGTGGTGAATTTGCAGTTTCCCTTTCAAATTATGCTTAAATAGGGTCAGCGAGGGTCTCTGCTTCACCTGAATTGGAAGTTTGTTACAGAGGAGAGGTAACATCTGTGAGACATATCTGTCTCTCCAGCATGTCCTGTTGATTTCACATACTAGGTTAAGTTCACTATAGTGAGTGCATCCTATACCATTTGACTTACTAATCTGCAGCATTTCCATTAGAGCAGGCTCTGAGATTGCTTTATATGCAAGGCAGAGGTCACCGCTGAATAGGCTGTAAGACACAGAGCATAGTGACAGTGATTTCAGTCTGCTGAAGACCCTAAATTATCTTTGTAAGAAAACTTTGAGGTCTTTCCAGTTGCTGCAGGTGCCAGGTAAGTTACATACCAAAGGTAGCATTGTACTCTATTATTGGCCTGATGAGTGAGGAGCACGGTGGGGTTGTAACCTCTTTTGTTCTTGATACAATGCCCTTAATTATGAGGTGAGAAAGCCTTTCTTACCACTGTGGAGACATGGTGGTCAAAGGAAAGGTTGTTGCCGTCAAGTCTCTCACCACTGATTGAATGCTTAGCATGTTGTTATTAATGTGGTAATCTGCAGGGACATCGCCCTTGCTGAAGGGGATGATAATGCGTAATTTGTACTGAGTTTTAGCCCATGACTTTGTCATCAGTTGTGTTTTAAAGCACAGGACAATGGAAGTTTGATTACATATCTGGGTAGGGCTTTATTTAACAGCCTCCTTACATATACACATTCTTTATATTTTTCTACATTTTTTATGCATACCTTTATAATTGTTGGTTTGATTTTTGGTGGTAATATATTGTTGGATATCGTGTATGTATATATATATATATATATATATATATATATATATATATATATATATATATATATATATATATATACATACATATTGGTTCTGGTTCTTTACATGGGTGGGAAGCAATAAATGGGAAAATGTTTGTGATTGGTTGATGCAAAGTTTTAAAGACGTGCAGATTGCTGTTTCTTTAACACTGATGAAGTCACTACTTTGTAAGGGGACAAAAGTGCATAGTTGATTAAAGTTTTTTTTTTTTATTTTCTACATATCAGGTAACCATGACTGCACTTTTTACTTTTATAACAGGAACATGAGTGCTGTGTTTATGCTGGACTTGCCCATTAAATTCCTGTTGTTGCATTAGATTGCTCCTTAGAAGAAATGTTAAAGAGTGCTCTCCAAATTCTCTTTTCGAGTGCATGTAGAGGATCATAATACAACCCTCCAAGAAAAAGAGCGCCAGCTGAAGGGCTAACTGATTTATGGAAACAGGATGCTCTTATCTCATCAAATGGTATTTATAAAATTCAGTTTTCAAATGAAATTAGTGCATACATTACACTGCATACTCTATATAAATAACTGTAGATCTGCTGCTGTCATGTTACTTTATTGCTTAGTTTCTTCATGTGTTATACTATCTGCTATCACTGTAAAAACTGAAAAAAATGTATATCAGACCTACTAGAACAAAATGCAAGCACTTGGCTCATTAACAACAAATAACATGCAATTACATTTATCCAGAAGCGGAACTAGGAAGGCAATCTGCTGGCACATAAATTAATATTGTTGTTGGACTTGACTGAATCACTACTGTGTCACAGACATCTTATTTGTAATGATCCTTGACTGTGGTCCTATATCCATCTGAAGTCATTTACAAAGTGATTCGGTATCTACATAAACTCTTCATAATTTCAGCTGCAATTTGACTTCTTTTGCATTTCATTTTCTAACAGGGCCACTAATGAAGAGTAGGATAGAAAAAATGATAACATTAAAGTCTAAAAAGGTCCAAATGTATTTTTTGTATATTCATATTGCAAGGCCTGGAGTCCATTTGTTTTTGCTTCCAGAACCCTAAGAAATTTTAAGGACTCTTATCTTTACTATAGCATGTGGTACACATTTATTCAGTGAGGATTTCAATAATTCTAGAAATAACAAGTATATAAGTCACAGGCTAGTAAAGTTTTGTCTGTTCTGTGGAATGAATAATAGATTAATTGATATCAGAATTATGCACCATATGGTATGAGGACATCGTACAAATCACGGTTACAAACATAAAAATAAGATTGCTACCTAGCTATGGAAGACAGAGGACTCAAGACAGCAAATTCCTTCACTGTGTCAAGAAAATAAAGCCAGAGAGATTTCCATAGTTTTCTATTATACGGTTTTATTTAGGCAGATAATAATCACTTTGGCATAATGCTTCAGTGTGAAAATCTGCCTTCACTCATTGTACTGGTCCTTTATCTGTAAGTTATTATATGCACAAAACTTTTCACAAATAGACAAACTTGCCCTCTAAATGTCGAAATGGTGTAAAAACACCCACAATTCACTCACAGGTCACATTGTCATGAAATCCATTCTGTACCTGTGTTAGATTATTCCTTTACCTTTGATTACAGTCCTTGTAATAGGCTAGTCCTACACAAGGAAACATAAAACTACTGTCCAATGATGGCACAGACTAGCAGCTCTCACATCCACCCCATTGCTTATTAGCTAATACTCAGATGGACCATTGCAGAACTCTATATAAGCCAAGTGATGTCAAATGAGGTTTTCAGTAGAGAATAGAAAAAAAAAACATGGACAGACCAGCTTCCTCATGTTTCTTCTATGCGTGTTAACTCAAAAAATACTTTTTTGTTCAGCCAGTGAATTCTTGAAATGACTGTGTGCTGACACCCCCCCCCCCCCCCCAGTGAGGTTCATAGTTGGAGTTAAGTTTGGGGATGTGGAGTGTCTTTGCCCCACATGGTAGGTACAGGGGGGGGGGAGCATGACTCCTTGCAAAAAGCACTTATTTCAAGAACTCCCATTACTTTGTATGTACCAAATAGCTTTTGAAAATTTGAATTCAAGAAAATGATTCAGAAGCAATTATCTTTTGAGCACTCAGAGCAGAAGAGGATGACCATATGTCATAAACTATATTCATTCTATTTAAGCTTTTTAAAAAATATTTCAAGCAAGATATCAACAAAGTCAGTTAAACAATATTTGGGAACATGACACTAGGCATTTCTGTAATGTGTCATTCTTTCAGGGCAATTACTTTGAGAAAAAATAACTTGAATGTCGATAGGTTTCTAACGCTGCTTTACCCAAAATAATGATAATGACGATAATTACTATTCATAACAACAACAATAATTTGGGGTTCTAAAAACAGAGAGAAGAGACTTTTTATTTTACTTAGGGGGGGGGTCCTCGGCAAAGCAACTTGATCTTCAGCTGTAAGGTGCACTTCTAAGTACCTCCATTCATAGTACTAACCCCCTTGGTTGGGTTAGCCTTGGTAGGATGGAAAGGAGAAGTGGTCATTGTACTTCCAGGAGGTAGACATGAGTCAGGTACCTGGAACATCACCTACTCTGCTTCCATCAGGGCTTCTCCTTTTAAGCTCTTCTTCCAGACTGACTTGCAGGGCTGGCATCACCTAGGTGGGGATGCAATGGGAAGACATTCCCACCTATATGGCTGTGTCTCTCTCTTTTGTCTGTCCCACCTACTGCAGCTTTGTTTCTGTCATAGTCCTGCTATTACCACTGGGCCTTCTGAATTGCAATGGTCTCTAATATTCCAACCCATCCCTGCAAGATGGCATTGCCTGGTTATTCCTTTTCCACTCCTCATCAGCTCCAACTGGTACACAAGCAGCTGACTAAACTCATGTCACCTGAGATGTAGTTAGGGCTCAACTCCCTATACAAACAGAGATGGCTGAAGGGAACACAGTAATGCTGTAGATACTCTATATACTTTCTTTCCTGCATAAACTACTTTATAAGCTATATTATTCTATGACAAAGCACTTCTGACTAAAGCATCGGCAAACTAAGTGTATTAACTGTGCAGTCACTGTCTTTATGCACATTTTAGGGTTATTACATGAGCACATTCTTTCGTAATAAGAATTTTAGTCAATCAGTTTATAAAAGCCAGTGGTTGAGAGGAAAATCTAAAAAAAAAAAAAAAAAAAAAAAAAAATCATCAGTATTTTTTTTAGTTTTTTTTGCACAGGTACACATTCATAAGTCCTGTATCATTGATAGGAAGAAGCAGATGATATCACCAGAGATTATGCATCAAACAGGAGGGAGTCCAGCATAACCATATTTGCACTAGCTGTTAGTTAGTGGTGCCAACATACTCAGAAACACAATAGCTCACAGATGGATATGTTGTCGTATGGGACCCATTGCCACTTAAGTTACCAGGGGTAGAATACTCTCATGAGCACAGTCATAAACAAGGAATGAATGCACAAAACCTGTACCTACAAAGAGAAACATTTTGTAAAAGGAACTTACTGACTTATGAAGTTCCACAGGTCATGAATAAGAAATTGCAGTGATATGCAAAAATGTATGGCCTAATCTTTTAAGAGACTTAGTAGAAAAATAGTAGGGGAGAAATTCCAGGAAAGATAGGTGCGTTCTGCAGAGAACCTAGATGGCAATAATACACAGGCTGTATGGTTCAGTCAGTCCTTCTCTGCCAGGACTTTGTGCTTCTTGTGTTACATATTGTATAATATTATTAGGGATCGACTCCAAAAAATGGGCATACAGGGAGACCTTTTCTATTATGGTAACTTCTCCAAACAGCAAGTGGAAACCAATCATCTTGTTTAGCATGGAAACAACAATTGATAAAACTTGGTGAAACCTTTGGTATAATTTTCCCATGTCATTGCTTTTCTGTCTTGCTCTTAGCAGAGCTGTACATTGCTGCATGTAGTTTTGTGACAGAGAAACCTTACTACAATGTTCTCAGCTTAATACTATTGTGTGTACTAAGCCAGATGTGACAGGATTTGTATAGAAGTTTCTAGAGAAGGAATGCCTGTTTCTTCTCATATGACGAAGTGGTCACTATTAAACACATTCTTGTAATACAAAATAAAACTTATAAATTTAAGCAAAGCATTAAAACTGCAGTATTGATTCCGCTTGCTAGCAAAGTAAGCCATCATATGCCCCCTCATCTTACTTAGCTAACATTAATTTCTTCTGGAACATTGTGCAGCGCGTACTGAACAAAGAAGGGGAGGTGTTATAAAAGCCAGGAGACTGTACACGGAGCTAAAATGGCTAACTTCTATGCTACCATTGAAGAACTTCAGATAAGCTGAATTAGAGGTTGGAAGCTTAGTGTATTTATTAGCTTTACCTAAACTATTTGCCAAATGTCATTTATTCAGATTTATTTGCTATTAGGTAACATACCTTTCAGCTTTACAGATTTTTGCAGAATGTCCAGATTTTTGCCTTACAATTTTGGTCTGCTTCCCATAAAATTGTGTTTTTTCTGGCAAATCACTGGAAAATAATTGAGGGTTTAAGTCAGAAAATAATGACAGACATTTGAGTTTCAGACTTCATATCCCTCAGAAAAATCATACTAATGCAAAACCTATTATTCTGTCTACTTTCTAAAGTTGTAAGTGCAATATTTAAAAAGTGTCCCTATTTTTGGTCTTTGTGCCCCATTATTTATGGCTTTGTCCAGATTTCTTGCTATAAGAGGTTGAGAGGTATGTTAGGTAATACTGTTTCTATCACATATTAGCACACAGCAGCCAAATGAAGCAGAACAAGTTTTACTGTTTCTCTGAGGGACTTATACATCCATCAAGTTTTATAATAACAGATTGTGAAGGCCTCAGCTGCTACTTAGACAGCAACTGGTAAAAGAATGTTTCCATTCCCGTTCTGTATAATGATCAAGATACCTTATGGTGCTGTTGCTACAGAGCACAAGCCTATACCTCTCTAGTTGTAAAAGGAAAGCTGCAGGATCCGATAGGTATCATTAGACCACAAGTACTATACTGCAAGCTTTGTTACTGAACTGCATACTTTTAATGTACCCTCTTGGATGTCATATTTCCAGCCCCATGAACCTCTTACATATAATTTTACATAAAGGCTGTCAGCTTGTATAAATGCAAACATAACTGAGTCACATCACAGCAATCGTTGACATAGGATCCTTTGAGCTAACTGGGTCTGATTGTGTTTTTTACTTTCATTTATTTCATGGGACCCATGGTTGCTACTTTCTCTAGCCCTGGATCAGTGAAATCTCACCTCCAGTCAGAGTAGTACATCTAGACTTTGTACCATGATACTGGACTCTGTAAACCTTTGTGCAGTCACTTCCCTCAGCTTTATTTTTAGTTTTATTACTTAGCTTGGTTGCAATCTAGTTTAGCAGCAACAAATCATTATGGTTTAAAACTGTAACAAACAGCAGTTAGTAACTCAGTGTCTTTCCTGCAATAAAATCCAGCATGTCAAGATCAGACTGGGTTTGACAGAAATCACTTTGCTTCTTCTCATTTCACTGACATCAGAATGTTGCATACTTCATTTCTATGTATATTTTTTTCTTGGTCAGTCCTTAATGAACCCAGAAAGTGTATATATGACTTTGTTAAACATTTTTGCTATCGATTTCAGACACAAGAATCTGTGCAATCATGACTGAACTTTCATGACTAAATTCAAACATGGTGGTGGGTATGGTGACATGTCATGGCTCAGGTAACTCCTGCCAGCTTCACAGCAGGCAGAGGTCGAGGTTGTATACTAAGCGAAAAGTAGGAGGAGGTAGCCACTATGGGGTCTGAGCATTCTAGTCAGGGTCTGGGGGTAACAAATGTATGCTGTTTTAAAGTTTGGCATTTCAGGCACTGCACAGCTTCCTCCTACTTCACTAAAGGAAGAAAGGAAGAGGGTGATGGGTAGGTCCATAACAAAAAAAAATCAAGCTCCTCTCTGCACCTGTGAAATCCACAATCAGGTCCCTAAAGTTTCATGAAAATAAAGTATAAGTTTGCACATGCAGAAGCTAAAAGAGGATGTAACGGAATGCTGGGGGGGGGGGGTGTTAAGTTAAAAAAATAAAAATAAAAATAATTTAAGATTTTCTTTATGCACAGATACAGATAAGTGACTTGAAAGATGGAAAATATTTTGTGAGTAGTAAGGTGTTACAGGTAATGAATGGATGGAATATAACTGAGATACGTGGGTCTTTGTGGGATCAGAGAATTTAAACTGATGTCCCCTGTATTAAAATTATAGGTTCATAGGTATGTACTAGGCTAACAGCCATCAAGACCTTTATAAGCCTAGCCATACAGCCCAGACTGATGGTGCAGTGGTTAATGTTATTGCCTTACAGCAAGAGGTTCTCTTGTTCGATTCTTGGCTGGGGTGCCTTTTTGCAGACTCTGCATGTCCTCAGATAGGACTTTAAGGTGATCCACATGGGGCAATGTGTTTATACCCTGTATTCTCCTGGTAAGGAACTCTTTGTGGGTGTTCTCACTGTTATACATGTCTGCTCAGGTGCATGCTAAAGGGGGGCATTATACTCAATGATGAGTCTGAGAAGAGCCAAATAAAGTGGCACTAGGACTTTCCTGGACATGGATGCCATGCCTTTACTTATAAGCTGAGTGACATAGAATGATTTTTTTACTACCTTGACCACATGTTGGTCAAAGGCCAGATTACCATCATCATATGTTCCCAGATCCCTGACTACTTTGTCAAACTTTTAGTGGTGACTTATCAAAGGAGTAATTAGCCTAGGTGGTCATTTTCAAAAGGCACTACAATGCATTTCTTGGCATTGAGTTTTAATCTGTGATTTTGAAACCAGTAATTTGTCTGTTTAAGACACTCTTGTAAGAGGTTTGTATTGTGGAAGGAATAAATGATAGCCCCCAATTTGCAATCATCTGCGAACTTGCTCAGACAAAGGCCCCTGACATTAACCTTTACCTCCAAGAAGTAGATGCCAAATAGGAGCTGTCCCAGCATGGAGCCCTGAGGTACCCCACTGGTGACTAGTCTCTTAGTGGTGGTGGTCTCACCAATACTAACTTCCTGCAGCTTGTCTGTAAGCCAGCTAAAAATCTAGTAAGTTATGTATGGGTTTATGCCCAGTTCAGTGCATCTGTAAACTATACATGAGTGGGGTACTGTATCGATTGCCTTAGCCATGTCCAGGTCGGTGGTTTGTACCATTTCCCCTCATCCTTTGCCTTGGTGACTTTCTCAAAGAAGTCCACCACATTTAGTAGACATGACCTTCCCGTGACAAAGTCAAACTGGATTAAGTCCAATGTCTGAAGGTTTTCTATGTCTCTTTTGATCATTTTCATTATAATTTGTTCCATGGCTTTGCATATTTGACTAGTCAGTCTAATGGGTCTGTAGTTTCAGGGGTCGGTTGATGATCCACACTCATGAAGTGGGATAACCATTGCAGTTCTCCATTCACATGGTTCAAAGTCTGTTTTGAAGCTATAGTGGAAAAGCTACTCAAGTGGTCTTGATAGGTCATGGTTCAAGCTATTTAGGAGGCATCCTGGGATACTGTCAGGGCACACTAAGGCTGTGTTTTTAGCTTTAGCGAGTGCCAGCAGAACCTGATCCCTGCTAATAGTGTGTGGGGGGTTATGCTAGTAGATATTTCATGGGGGAGGGGAAGGGAAGGTGGGGGATGATGTTTGAGCTGAATTTGTCAGCCAGCAGATTTGCTATGTTACTCTGCTCATTGAAGGTGGCATCACTGACCACCAGTTTGGCACAGTGCTATGTGCTGTGTTTAGGGTTGTGAATATAGCTGTAGAAGGTTTTGAGGCTGTCTTTAGCTTGTGAGCCTATCTTAACCTGGTAACTGGCCTTTCTGGACTTAATTAGTCCTCTTAGTTTCTTGTTTATAGTTTACAGAGCTCTTATAATTATGGGAGCTGCTCTTCCTGATTTTAGCCATTAATAGTTTGCTTGTGTTAAATACCCTATTAAGGTTAAGATTCCACCAGTGTGGTTGGTTTTTAGGGGTTGTTTTGGGCTTAACTTACTAAGTACAGCAGCCTATACACAGCCATTGACATGGTTGCACAGGGTCTCTGTAAACAATTCTGCATAGGTTGCCATGAACTCAGTGTTAGGAGGGGCACCGAAATTTGACAAACTATCACTTAATAAGATGTAGTCTGCATTGTAATGCTTCCTAACTGTTACAGGGTTGCTGGGGTTACCAAACTGAATTTTATTTTAAACGGTAGAGACAGCTTTGTTGTCTGACATGAGGATGTGACACTGGGGGGGCAGTGCAGCACTGGCCCATATGGGTGAGCCTCAGATCCAGTATATTTGAATATCTGGTGGGTGTGCACATTATCTTCTCAAGGGTGTTTGTGTTAAAGTCCAGGAATCATTGTGCCTGCTAGTTTTAGGCAGTGTATGTTTCCCAGTCTATAGAGGGTTAGTTTTTGACTCCTATGAATCGGGTATTTGGTTTAATGGTGAGTGTCCTCATTAGGTTCAGATATGAGCTATGAGATTCTTCGGACATAGAGGGTGACCTATATCTTGCTAAGGTATGGTATGGGACTTGTCTATGGTGATTTGCATGAGGATAAACTCCAGGACATTGCCCTGTTTAACCAACCTAGAGGTATACATTTTTCTGATGTAGATCAAGCCCCCTCCACCTTTCCCCCTGTCTGTGCAGCTGATGGCCTAAACACATGGATGGTACTGAAAAACTGAAACTTTGCAGGGCTGCTGTACTTTCTTAGGATTTAAACCATGTCTTGGTAATGGCACAGATGTCTATATTCTTCTAGTGAAGATAACTTGTAGGGTTTGCTATTTCTTGCTTGGGCTTCTAGCATTGAACAGCAACACCTTTAATTTACTTTAGGTTTTATTTGCGATGTCAGCAACTTTGGTAGGTTTGTCAATTTATTATTGTCTAAAAAAAGGCTCTAAGGGTGTGGATAAAGTTTTAGCTAATATTCAGAAGCCTAGGGGGGACAAGTGCAGACCATCCTTTGCAAAGGAATATGGTTTGTTGACCATATCCTCCTACACTGACTAATATTGAATCCCTCTGGAAAGACACCAGAAACTAAGCCATTTACTGAAGTCAGTCATCTTTTGTTCATACTGTGGCATCATTCTTGGTGAAGGTAGAATGCTGCTCAGTTCAAGGCACACACTTCCCTGAGACACATATTCAGAGAGAAGTTGGTAATGTCTCTCTTCGAATAGTCCAAGTAAGTACATCTCAGGTCATATGCCCACATGGACTATGACAGAATCATATGTATATCTGTGGTGTAGTGACCGGAGTGTGTGCATAACTTGGTAGATCCTGGCTCCAGCTAAGCAACTAACCATCACCTTCTTCTTGTTCTGTCTAGTGAATGGGGCACCTGTGTGTTGTACAATGAAAACCCTTTTGACAAGGGTTATAGGCAAACCTCTCAAACTCTTAGAGTAAGAAATCTGGACAAAACCATAAATAAAAGTGTGACAAAGGCCCGAAAATAGGGACAATTATTAAATATTGCTCTTACAAAGTTAGAAAGTTGATAAAATGACAGGTTTTGCATTAGAATGACATTTCTGAAGGGCATGAAGCCTGGATCTTTTCTGTCATTATTTTCTAATGTCAATCTTTAATGAATTGTCATTAATTTGCCCAGAAAATCACAGTTTTTATGAAAAACAGACCAAAAATGTGAGGCAAAAATCTGGGCATTCTGCGAAAACTTGTACAGTTGAGAGGTATGGTTGTGGGTAATGTGTATGCTTGCCTTATGAACTTTGCTCTTGAGGCTTCACTGGGTTAAGGCGTATGTGTGGTGTTTGATGTTGCTTTTGGTAAGGGCCTTGTAGACTGATGAGGATAAGCGCTGCCATTTTTAGGCTTAGGAGGTCTTTGAGGTTTGGGAAGATTGCTTTCCAGTGCCTCAGAATACGTTGGTCTGTGTGTGTGATAGACACTGTGTGTGGTGTGTGTGTGTTTGTGTGTCTGTGTGTGTGTGTGTGTGTGTGTGTGTGTGTGTGTGTGTGTGTGTGTGTGTGTGTGTGTGTGTGTGTGTGTGTGTGTGTGTGTAAATAATAAAATACAAGGGATTGTGCATGTTATAGGTACGTTACAGATATTACTGCATGCCCAAAAGTGTTATGTGTGTGTGTATTCATGACAACCTTGTTTGTATGCGAGAGTTTTGGGTGTATGTGCATCAGTTGTATGCTGTGTTTGTTTCTTTATGGATTAAATGGTTGTCTTTGAACATAAGACAATTGCTACATTATCTCCGAATGTCCATATCTACCAAGCACACTACAGAGACATTTGGAAATTGCATATCCATGTTGTCTGGACCTCTATTTGGGTGGGCTACTGTAGGTTATGGACTTTGTTACACTTAAGTCTACTTTGGGTGGTCTCTTGGATGTGGCACTAAACTAGGTCAGATTGTGCTAATATTTAATAGTATTGTTGTTTAATGTGCATACTAGCTGCTCTTAGCTTTTCTTTGCACAATGGCTTTGTTTTAGCCACACTAAATTACAGGTTTCAGTTTTAAGGGTAGTTTCATAGATAACACTTAGTAGCAATACTGGTTTGCTGGGTAGGCACTTAGTATTAAAGATATAAGGAAAGCAATGGGTGGGGAAAGTATTTAAATAGCTTACACAACAGACAATAGCAGTAAAAGTGGGAAAGCCAGAACTTTGGAAGTCAGATTACCATAAGGGGTGGAATCCAGAGACACAGCCTTTTAAAACCACAGGAGGAAAAAGGTGAGATGGCTGCGTAAAAATTCAAACTGCAAGAAGTGAATTTCGTAGACAGGAATCCAATCAAATCAAGCCAATAATTGAAGCTCTAGTTCTACGGTTATAATTTCAGAAACTTTAGCTTAATGTCTAAGTGGGGGCTGGGCAGGCACAAAAAATGGGGGAAAACAGTAGCAAAGTAAACAGAAAGGCATTGGAATGTATAATGGTAAATGATAAGCAGAATATAACACTGTAGCAGCAAAAATGGAATATAAACTGTTGTAAAAGTACTGAAATGCAAATCCTGGAGCAGAATCCACATTACTGCCAATACTGCAATCCGGACATAGACTAAGAAATCAGACTATGCAGAAATTTACCCGTAGCGCTGTTTATGAAAACAATGCTGTAGTAAATGAGGCTCAAATCTGGCAGTCTTCACAGTTCTACCCCAAGTGTGAATGAAACTAGAAGATTAAGACCACACACAAGGGTCAAAATACAAACAGCTAGCTTTTACAAATAATTCTTCTTATGGAGATAGAAGTGGTATATAATGCATAAATTATGCTAAATCCTTGCAGTATATGAGACACTTATAAGAAGGATAACTACACTTGTGCATAAGCAGTATTTTCCCAATATAAATATCAGCTTTAATAATTGCTACAGTAGTATAAAGCAATGTAACTATGCAGTAATGCTGAAGGATAATGACTCCTATAACAAGTATATAAGTAATGAGTATGGGTTACAAGACCAAGGGAAACTTGCATACTAAAAGGTACACCAGTGGCAACTATAACAACTGAGAGGGACTGTTTTGGACAGGAGGATTCATAAATGTGGCATGGAGCCCTGTTATGGATTCGACACTGTTTCTACTGAACATGGCTATGACAAATCTGTCTAATGTTATGTTATGCAGACACCCAGCACCCAAACATAGAGGTGATCGTAGAATACACCCAGGGTAGAAGTAGTACAGTACACTATATCAGTTTGTGACAGCTGTCAATAAACTGCAGCAGCACAAAAAATAGCAATGGACCCATAACTGCTGCAACTAGCATGGCTTCACATTGATACAGATCTGGACTGTGTGGACAGTAGAGTGATGGACTATTGCTGTCTGTATGTTCTATACTGGCCCACTACATGTAGGAAACTAAAGTACATCTGTCATCCTCAGCCACTACTCAGGCACTGATGTATGCTTTGATTTAGTATGGTGAGTTGCTGGATGGACTGCCTGTTAACGTCCTCACACAGGAGTGTACAGTTGTGAGTCATGGTATGGCTAGGACAAAGATGCCTTCAGCAGATGCTGGCATCTAAACCTCTTTGGAAGTGATCAGAACTGCTGTACAGAAACAGTGTACATGTGGTTATTGCATCTGTCAGTACTGTCCACTGAAAAAGAAGTACCATTAGCACTGTACTGACACGTCCATATATTTGAGGGTGTCAGCACATGCCACAGCTTTGCCAACACTGCAACACAGCAGAAAAATATTGTGATGGTGAATGCATATATATGAAGTGGGCACACCACTGCCATTTTGGAACAAGATGCTAGTGTACACGTGTGTGTGCATGTGTTTATTTCAGACTGTAGCATTCTGCAGTATACTGGGTGTACCTGGCATTGCTTTATGCAGATGTATTACACCATGATCACTGGTGGCAGTTGTAATGGCACAGAGGAGTGGCCATGCTCGCAGTATGCTACTGTTCTGCTGTCGTGAAGCAGAGTACTACACAAAAGTGACATTCTCTTGTACAAAATGGATAGATTCTGGTAGAAAGCCTGCATTGTAAAGTATGTTTTTGTCTATGCAGTACCAGAGAATGCTTGTTAATTATGCCAATACTGCTACTTCCAGCTACTAGATGGACTACAGATCTACTTTAAGTCAGTGTCAACAATTAAGGTTACAATGATTATAGTCATACAGGAGTAAGAAATTCCAAATAACCAGCTTTCAAGAGTGAAATGGTATTTGATTCCTTGAATTCACTCTTTTGTTCTCCTTTGGAAAGTAACCTATTGCAGTTTCTGCTTGTCCACATTAAAATCATTAACTTGTGCTTTACTATTTTATCAAGAGTTACTGCTTTTTATTTCCAGAGTGATATAAAGCCACTGTTAAAAGATTCCGATATACATACACAGTGTTCATGCCAAGTAGAATTGTTCACTGTATATTGCACTTTTGAACTGCATTTTTACCATATCATTGCTTATTTGAACTGTTTTTTTTTTCCAGAAATTGTTGCAGTTTGTTTGCTGTAGCATAGACTAGATTCAGACCTGCTGAATTTAGTTCTGTTTGTGTAATGTGAGCAGTAAACCAGGGCATGTTTTATTGGAGAGCATTCCTCTGCAACCTGGGTGGCAGGAGTGTGCAGTTAGAACACATGTGATTGAAGGCTGCTGGAACAGGGTTGAGTTTTGAGCTTTTTTACCGGTTAATTTGTTTAAATCAGTATGCTCTCATTTGCTACATAAGCACCGTGTTTGTGCAGGTTTGCTCTTGTTTTAGTAAAGCTCCACAGAGTCTGGGGGCCAGCTACTGCTCTGCTGTATTTATCTGATCAATCCAAGGCATCTGCTGATCTCTGCAAAACTTAAGTAGCATTTTTCACTGTATATTGCACTTTTGAACTGCATTTTTATCATATCACTGCTTATCTGAAATATTTTTTTCTGAAATTGTTGCACTTTGTTTGCTGCAGCATAGACTAGATTCAGACCTGCTGAATCAAGTTCTGTTTTTATAACTTGAGCACTAAACCAGGCCATCATTTGTTAGAGAGGGTTCCCCTGCACCCTAGTGGCAGGACTGTGCATGCAGTTAGAACTCATCTGATTGAAGGTTGCTAGAACAGGGCTCAGTTTTGAGCTTTTTATTAGTTAATTTGTTTAAGTCAGTTTGCTCATTTGCTGTATAAGCAGTGAGTTTGTGCTTGTTTGCACATCGCTCACTGCCAAGCAGTGGTGGGCACAATTGGTGGTTATAGGCACAAACACTTATGCCTGCAAATTTTCCCTTAGTAATCTGCGCAGCATTGGTGAGTTCTCACAATTGTCCCTCATTGACTGGTGATACATTCAGCATAGCTCCTGAGGTACCAACACAGATTCTCCACACCTGCCCTTTGTATTTTTTGTTCACTTCTACTTTACCTGGTCCTTCCTGTCCTCTCCCTGTTTTCTGACCACATCAACTTACCTAGCATTATGGACAGAAATTTCCCACAATTTCTCCAGCCAGCCTGGTTAGCATCATCATCCTGAGACAATGCTGCAATTGCCTCATGTACACTGACAACCTACTAATTCTAGTCCACACAAATTCATTATGTGAGAGATGCATCTATATCAAGAACCATGAATCCAGGCTCTCTCGCACACCAGTCAAGTTTATCTGATACTAAGCAGGCTGTCAGCATGCACACCTCACCTCCAGCAACTACCAAACCAACAACACATAAACCTACATATGCAGAGCTCCTTACCAGAAGCTCAGAGTTCTCCCAAACACAGACACAAGCATGATTCACATAATGCATCCTCTGCAGAACATAGTACACTTAATATACCACACATCAGTGTCTTATCAATCAAGCCCCTAAGGCATAACACAAAAACAAACATGTTAGTCATAGGCAACTCAATTGTGACACACACAGATATCCCTCTCACTAGGCTGGATAAGGTAAAAGTCATGATCAGCTGTTTGTCAGGTGCCAGGATCCACCACACACATCACACATGGACTCAAGTCTCTCAACAATAGACACTGTTATGACTCTGTCATAGTCCAAGTTGGTATGAACTTGAGATGTACCTCACTGGACTATATGAACAGAGACATAACCGAGCTCTCTGAATATGTGTCTTAGGCATGTAAGTCCCTAGCATTAAGCAGCATTTTACCTTCACTTATGATGATACCTCAGTACAAACAAAACATGATTGACTACAACAACTGGCATGGTTTCTGGTGCCATTCAAAGAGAATCCAGTATCTGTCAGCCTGGGATGACATGGTCGACAGACCTTGATGCTTTGGCAGAGATGGTATTCATCTGTCACCCCTGGGATTTCAGTTACCTGGCTAAGGCTCTTGCCACCCCACAGTGCCCTTTTTAGGCAATGTTACAAGAACAAAATCCTCAATGTGAACCTATGAACAAAATCCTCAATGTAAAAATACTCTCTGAAATCAACCTCAAGGTTACGCTGCTAAACATTAGGAGTCTAAACCAGAAACTGCACTCAGTGGAAGCAATCCTTACCTTGAAAGATAGTGACATTTGTGCAGTCACCAAGACCTGGTTTTAGGCTGTGGAGAGCACCCCAGCTATACCAGGTTACATTTATTTCCACATATTCAGACCACAAACTGAAGGCATAAGAACTAAAGGAGGTGGTGTATCAATATTCATTAAAGATAAATACACCTCTAGATTGGTGAAACAGCATGATTACCTTGAATTACTTCAGGTGCAATTGACTGTACGTAAGATCCCTCTTCAAGTCATTGCCAGCTATAGGAACCCCTCCATGAATCAGGACATCCATTCAGTCTACTTGGATCTACTTGAGTCAATCAAGATACAACAAAGCACCACTGGTTTTGGGTGACTTTAATTACCCATCCATTGGCTGGGTAAATTATACGTGTTCTAACTCACTCTCCCAAAGGTTCCTGGACTTCATTAACTCCAATGCCCTGGACCAGTGGGTTAACACACCCACAAGGGGCTCAAATATCCTGGATCTGGTGTTCACCAACATGGGAGTCTGCTGCACCACCCCCAGTGTGTGGCTATCCATGGTGAGATCTGACTACAGATCAGTCTTGCTAGAACTAACTATAACAGAACACCCCCCCAGCAGCAACTAGACTAAAAAACATCTCCACGGCCAATTACAACCTAATACGTGACAGCATAAATAGTTTCATAGCCCCTCCCTCCACTGATGGAACAGACACCTTGGCTGAGTTATACAACAATGCTTTATATGAGCACTTGTACAATTGTATTGACTATGCCATACCTAATATAACCAAATCAAGATCTTCAAGGAAAAACAAACCTGCCTGGTGGACAACTGCCATCAATAGGTTATACAATAGAAGAAAGAAATTGCTGTCTAAGAGTAGGAAGGAATAAATTTACAGGTTCATAGGTGTTTACTAGGCTAATGACCACAAGGGCCTTTTTAAGTCTAGCCATGCATCCCAAATCTCTGGTGAGTTCTAATACCCTTGATAAGTGTAAGCATGTGCCTGGGAGATGAACCATTTACAGGTTACCTGTTTGCTTCAGAGACATAGGTGCCAAACCAGGGATGAATGACCTCAAAACTGGAAACACTCCCTCCTCAACTTCAACAAGCAAATAAGACTCCTACTGAAGTCCTCCAAAGCTAACTATGAATCCAAATTAGCTTCCCTAACTAAGGATAACCACAAGGCTTTCTTTAGTTACATCCGTAACCTCAAAGGTAAGTCCCAGATTTGTGCTGAACTTGTAGTTAATGGTACTACATACACAGAACCTGTGGATATAGCAAACCTCCTGGCTGACAGGTTCAGTGAAAACTTTTCTTCCTTGTCCCTGCCACATACACCCCAAAGCATCCCTAACACCTGTCCCCCACCTAGTATCTCCAAGGAACAGGTCTTAAATGCCCTCTCCAATGCCAAAAATACAGCCTCAATGGGAACAGACAGCATCTCGGGCTGTATTCTACATGGATTAAAATAAGAATTAGCATCACCATTGAGCATGCTTTTCAATCACAGCCTAAGCACTGGCATCATCCTAGTGGAATGGAAAACAGCTACAGTCATCCCTTTGCACAAAGTGGGTGCATCCACGTACCTGGGGAACTATAGACCCATTAGCCTGACCAGCTTTATCCGCAAGGCCATGGAATCAATCATCATGGAACTTATTAACAAAAATAGAAGAAATCTCCAAATGCTCAACCCAACCCAGTTTGGCTTTGTCAAGGGGAGATCATGCCTGTTAAACTTGGTGGACTTCTTTGAGACAGTCATCAAAGCCCTAGATTAGGATAAATCTGTGCATATGGCCTACCTAGACTTAGCCAAGGCCTTTGACACAATCCCCCACTCAGGCATCATTGATAAACAAACCCAGCTGGGTATCAACCCATATATTGTCAGGTGGGTTGCTAACTGGCTCACTGACAGAACTCATATAGTCAAAATAGGGGACTCCACCTCCTCCAGCAGACTCATAAACAATGGTGTTCCATAAGAATCGGTTCTGGGACTCCCCCATATTGTTCAAGATCCACTTCTCTAAACTACAGGCTAAAACTAAAAGACTGTGGCTGACAAAGTTTGGTGATGACATATAAACTGGGACCAATCACTGAAACCCCTAGCAATGTCAACATCCTTCAAGAAGGTCTTACCCAGACTAATGACTGGGGCCAAAGTCATGGTCTTAAACTTAATGCAAAAAGATGCATTATATTCTCCTTCAGCAAGGGTGATGTTTTTGCAGAACAGTCTCTGTCCAACTGACCTTTTCTATTTTTTGGTTGGTGGTTACTTTACCAATCATTTCCAATATGGATTTAAACAGAATTCTTATTGGTCTCTCTTCTGACAAAGATGATTTAGGCATCTTTGGAATTGGACAACAATCTAATAATACCAATTTTAACAACATTGATCATCCTGAACAGTGCTGTGAAAAATTGTTTCAGGATTTAAATAAAAATATGAAAACATTGAGATCCAATGTTTGGCATCTGAAACTATTTAAAGCTTATATGGCTAAGGGCATAACTCCCAGAGGACTTAGGGTGAAAATTCAACCTCTGGTAACTGAGCCTGATGAACAACTAACCAGGGAATGGTCACTTATACAACAAGAGTGTTCCATGAAATTCGTGGAAACACTATCCAATTATTATGAACGTACTATTGACAAAGAGACACTGATGGTTAGTAAATTATGTGATGATTGTAATCAACACAAAGATCAATCATTTTTTTCTAATTTTTTGTCCAAATTAAGCTCAGATTTACTTAATTTCGAACACCAACTCAAAAAAAAAGCTTAAAAAAATTTTAAGAGATCAAACTGATTATGAGAAAGGTCAGCCTTTTAGACAGACCAAACATGTTAGGTTTGAGGGCAGTTATAAGAACACTAACCAAACCCCTAAACGCAAACGTCCAAGATCTGTTCTTAAGAAACACAGTACTTTTACAGACTCCTCAGAGGGTGATTCCTCCTCTGGTACAGATATTGATACACAATACACCACAGACTCCCCGACCCCCAAACGTAACAACAGTGGGGCCCCTTTAGGCCCTACAAGAGGGGAGGCAGGAAACATAGAAAAAGTCAGAAGTTTGCAGAATCTTATGGAATTGTTGACCAACAAATAAATATACACGCCAATACAAAATGTATTGAATATTTCTGAGACAGTATTATCTGAATCGCAAATTGCTCTGTTAAATAAAGGCCTTTATTTTATTCCTGTTTTTTTTGTGTCTGAGGATATTTTTGCACAGGATATAGCAGCATTTTGTAGATTGATTAATCTTAAATTACATTTTCAGGATAACAAACAACATGATTATATGGCAGATAATTTCAGATACCATAAATCTACTTTTGCTCCACCTATGCATCCCAGTGTAAGCCTTTTTCAACATAGTGTTCTTAAAGATCTACACTTTACTTCCAACATGATTCCACCTATGTTGAATAACATTTTTCAGATTGATCTAACCAGTTTAGCAGAACTAGTTGACAGCAAAGAATTGGTAATCATTCCCGCTGACAAAGGAGGTGCGGTTGTTGTTATGAACTGGACTGATTATGACATTGAGGCTCATAAACATCTGGATGATGCCAGATATTACATGAAAATGCCATTAGATCCTACAGACATGTTCAAACAACAAATTGACACATTTTTGAATTTAGCATTGGAGAATGGTATTATAACATCTAACACCTTAAACCACCTGACCATTACTGATCCGGTTAGTCAATATATTTATTTCTTACCCAAAATTCACAAAGATCCTTTGCACCCACCAGGTAGACCAACTGTGGCAGGAAATGGGTCTCTTACTGAACCCCTTTCTGAATTTTTAAACAAATATCTTAAGCCCTTGTTAAAATGGGTAAGATCTAGGATCCAAAATACTACAGAATTTCTGGGTATCATCAATGACATGCAAATCGAAGATGACTGGTGGTTATGCACCCTGGATGTCAGCGCATCATATACCAATATACCACACTGGGCAGGATTAGATGCAGTTGAATACTGGCTTTATAAATCACAAATGTATAAACCCGGCTTTAACACTTTCCTGATATGCCTGACTGAACATGTTCTCACACAAAATGTGTTTTTCTACGGTAAACAATGTTACCTTCAAATCAAAGGTACTGCCATGGGGTGCATCCTTTGCTCCAATCTATGCTGATCTATACATGGCATATATTGAGGATCAAATCATATATGATGACACACACAATCTCTATTTGCCTGAGATTGATATTTGGCGTAGATATTAGGATGATTGCTGGATGGTGTGGAGGTCTGATATTGAATACTTGAAGGAATTTGTTCAGTATCTTAATGACAACAAATGGGGCTTGCATTTCACCATCAACTTTGATCAATATAGGATCACCTATTTGAATGTCTTGGTAACAAGGAATGCAGACAACACACTTAGTACACAAGTATTCAGGAAATATCCTAAATATAACACCTTACTCCACGCATCCAGCTTTCATCCTAAACATATAGCCAGAAATATCCCGAAGTCACAATTTATCAGAATGAGATGCATTTGTTCAGATGACAATACTTTTCAGGTTTATCATCAGGATCTGATTGACAGGTTCAGAGAAAGGGGTTATAGCATGGGTTATGTTACCATGCATCACAACTCAACAGGGATGATCTCCTCAGATACAAAAACAAATTACAGAGCAACAACAAAGTTTTGCGATTTACAACTACTTATGGTAGAAATACCAACAAATTCATTGATATTATTAAACGACATTGGAATATTCTTTTAGCAGACTCTGCTTTGTCCAGTCATATACCTGAAACATGTTTATTTTCATTCAGGAAAGGGAAAAATTTGGGTGCCTATTTCAATCATTACAAACATCACTCTGAATCCAGGAATTTGCATATGATCCAGACTTCAATATCAGGTGATAAACTTGTGGGCTGTATGCCTTGTGGCCATTGCAGTAATTGCAAATATGTATTGAAAACTAAACATTTTTCTAGCAACAATAGCGGCCATATATTTGACATTAAGTTCTTTGCAAACTGTAATACAGACTGGATAATTTACATGGCCTCTTGTAGCTGTCATGCTTTTTATATTGGCCAAACATCAAGACCTTTCAAACTATGCATTTCGGAACATCTGAGTGATGTCAAATGTAAAAGAGCTAGTAATGCATTGTACAAACATACTCTCAAACACAGCACAGCCAGATTTCATTTCACAATTATTGACAACATAATTGGTGATAGAAGTAATAAATCAGGATGGCACATTAAACTGAATGCAAAAGAGAAGAAATGGATAGTAAAACTAGGTGCATTATTTTAGCCTGGACTTAATGAATATTTATGAATATTTGTATGTATATTCATGAGCTCACCGATCATATTCTGTTTTCAATTATTACTAACTATATAAAGGACTTCAAATGTTTTATGTGGATTTGCACTGATGAAGGCTAGGTAAAAACCCAAGCTGAAACCAGTCAGTTTTGTTTACTGGAAGTTCTATATATGTTTAACTAATTAAATTAGTTTTCATAGCTCACAGTTGCTGGCTTCTTCTTTTTGGGTTCTTGCAAACTATCACATCAATGGCAATACTCTAAGCACACAGTCAGTTGTGAGAGATCTGGGCACACAGGTTAACAGCAACCTTAGTTTCGATCACCATGTCTCCACAGTGGTAAGAAGGGCATTTTATATTGCTTATCTCATAAGTAAGGGCATTGCCTCCAGAAAAAAAGAGGTTATAACCCCCCTGTATCCCTCATCAAGCCAATAATAGAGTACAATGCTCCCTTTGGTATGCTCTTTTCCAAATGCCTGCAACAATTGGAGAAACCACAAAGCTTCCTTACAAATTAAATTCAGGCTCTTCAAGATCTGTCTTATGTGGACAGACTGAAATTATTTTCATTTACTTGTGTCATACAGAATGCTCAGAGGAGACCTGTGCCTTGCATATACAGCAATCTCTGACCCAGGTTTAATGGAAATGCTGCACATTTGCAAGTCAAGTAGCACATGGGTCACTCACTCAAAGGACGTTAACCTGGTATGCGACATCAACAGAACTTGTTGGAGAGACAAATTTGTCTCACAGAGGTTGCTGGTTGCTCAACCTTTGGAACAAGCTTCCTATTCATGTTAAACAGAGCCCATCATTGGCCCTATTTAAGCATAATTTGGATGATTGGATGGGTAACTAGAAATTCACCCAGGGGGTTCCACCTGTGTCCATCTTGGACAGGGGCAATAGGTGCTGACTTTAGTGTCTGCTTGAACCAGACACCTTTGAGAACACCGGTTGAACTTGGCTAGGTTTGTAAGGGCCCTGGGGCCATTAGCTTACCCATGACTAGATACATGACTGTGTTAGAATACTGAATCTGAATGAGAAATATTGATTTTCAGTACTACCTGTATATCAATGCATTTGTTCTTGAGGGATTAAGGTTTATCTTAGCATTAGTGTTAGGGTAATGATTATAGTTACGATTAGGACTGGTGTTAGGGTTATGATAGGGTTAAGGTCAGGGTTAATATATTTAAAGATGATATATGGGTAAACTTATATAAATTAACATTAAGTAACAAATGGTCAGATAGTACCATGTTAAACATGCAGGTTTCTTATACAAGACATATTCAAAAATGCATTTTCTTCATTATTCTGCTCAGTTAAGTGTTTACTATTATATAATGAAATATAACTCCCCAGGTTACTTTTGCCACTTGTTGGTGCTTCTTTTCAGACTTTTGTTTTGTTTTTTGCCTACTAGATGCATTATTGCTACTTTTCACAATGAATTTAATCATCATGTCTAGCATCTTCTACTTGTTTTGCCAAGCATCTTATTTACCTTCTAGAATTACCTACACTGTGGTATAACTTTGATCTAACAGCAAAATGGTACACATTTTTGTTGTGGGCCTTCCACAGTGCCACTTAAATGGATAATGAAAGATGGTTGCAACCTACTTCCATGCTGATGATTTTGGTACCTCACTTGTTGCCATCTTTCATTAGTCAAGAACTACCTTGTTATGACTCTGCATGTCCCTTTACCTAAACCAACATTTTACCCAGGCTGTCAGTGTCTTTCTAATACAGTCATTAACTTATTGTGTAATGTGGTATTGTGTTACATCCCTATGAAAATTGTAAATAGACATGCTCACAGCTGCTGTCTCATCTAATACATTGGCTACCAAGTCAAACAGCTCAAATAAATTGGCATGGCATGGCCATTTTTCTGTAAACCTTTGCTAATTTGGATCCTGTACTTTAGTGATCTCTAGACATTGTAAAATTATTTACTGCATTAATGATAAGATTATTTTAATAGTTTCAGAGTTAAGCAGACAGGTTTTAGTTCTCAGTCCTGAGATTAAAAGGTGCAGTCACATCTACCCTTCTGCAGAATTTACAGGCCCCTTTCATAATTGTTATACTAATTACTGGTGTTACTAGTTCTACTCTCAGTTCTCAGAATATGATTATTCCCTTTTCCATTTTTCCGGGACTGGTACAATTGTGGATTTAGTATTCTTAGAGTTTGGTTGGTGTGGGGCAAACATCCCTATATGGGGAGTGGTTTGTGAAAAAACACTTTACTATCATACTGTTTTATTGATGCCTTTTGTGATGGTCATCTAGAGCAGCAGTCAGTGTGGTTGGTATGTTTGCTGTTAAAATATTGATCATCAGGCTATCAAAGCTAACATGAAATGTGAGAAAGAGAGGAGAAAGCTGGGGATTATGGTCACGATCTAGTTGGGATAGCTGGGTGTTATGGTCACCATCTAGTTGGGATAGCTGGGTGTTATGGTCACCATCTAGTTGGGATAGCTGGGTGTTATGGTCACCATCTACATGGGAAAGTTGGAGAGTATGGTCATATTTAGTTGGGTTAGTAGATTTTTATGTTCCTTTCTCCCTTTCTCTGTTGGCAAATAAGCATGATGAAATGCCCACTGTGCTAAATCCCAGAGCTGGTATGCACATTGATCACACATCTATGAAAAACAACTGCTGGGTATATTGACTGCAGTTCTGAGCCTTCCTTGAGATGGCAGTCTTGCAATGGAACATCACCATCTCATTCAACTACTCATAGAATAGATGAAATAGAACTGTTGGTTCAGTCAAGGCCCTTAAAAGCCAGCCCTTCCAGCACCTGGAATACTAACTGAAACTTAGCTGATATGTGTTGCAGTCAGGATTGATAACTGCGTGCCAATGAACCAACATATAATCAACAAGGCACAGACAGAAAAGTAAGAGTATAAATAATTACTGCCAAATTATTAGCTATAGAAGAAGAACATGGACAGCAAAATTAAGTTTTGTTAAGGAAAGAAAAATAATTGTTTGAGTTAAGTAATATTGGGAGCCTGAGCAATGATATAAGGGATTTATTAAAGGAAACTAAGAAGAAAGTAATGTATGATGAATATAATCAATATACAATAATAAACATAAGCATGAAATGAAATTGGAATAAAAAGTGAGTGCTAAAGATAACAAATGTTCTATAACTAAATATCTGTAGAGAAAAGAAGATGATCTAATACAAATACATTTGGTAGTATAAGCCCTAGGGACATTTATTCATTTGGAAGAAATATATTCAGTGACATGTTAAGACATGAAGAAGAAAAAAAAGGGGAAGAAAAGGATATGAGATGTATTAACAGGACTAGGTAAGGTGCAGTCAAATAGAAGGTGTTTGTATCAGATATTATCACCTGTGCATCATCACGAGACAGAGGTCAGTATGATGCTATACGATCATATGCTAGTAACTGTTTAACATTTCAAGACTCAGATTGCCAAGTCACAAAATGATGAGACTGAATGACTGAAAAATCCAGATTAAAATATATTAAGTCCTTAATCATCATTTACAGGTTCATAGGTGATTACTAGGTTTACAACCCCAGAGGGCCTTTCTAAGCCTAGCCATGCTTCCCAAATGTATCTGACAAGTTTTGATACCATAGTGTCCTTTTAAGGGGTATATATATATATATATATATATATATATATATATATATATATATATATATATATATATAGGCTTGGGCTTGAGTGGTCAAGCATTTATAGGCTGACTATGTCTAACAGAAACACAGGTGCCAGACCAAGGGTAATATTCCAGTTCCTATCCACTGATCCAAGATAAGCTTAAAATGAGCTAGGGAAGAATTCTACTCAATGTGGATGAAAATCATCAATATTTCTTGGAATATTCCATTTTTCAAGGTACTGTAATTTCAGAGTTGTTATATATACATCTGGGTGATGTGGGGGGGGGGCTTCCCTCACTGGGGGTGCAGGGTTGCTTGTCAAACTGCAAAAAAATAAGTTTAAAGGTGAAGGGTGATGGTAGAAATCATCTTTTCTCCTGTACTTTTCAGACTTTTCTTTTTAATATTTCAAGACATGGCTATCTGAATCTTGATATTTCAGTGGGAAGCCTGTCATGATAGAGAGGTCTGTATTAGATGCTGCTTCTTGTACATAGTCATGATACAAAGGATTATATCAGATGCTATAGCATTATGATCTGTAGCAGATGCTATATAGTTGTGATGCATAGATAAGCATTAGACAATGCTACTTGTGCATGGCCATTAATTTTTGATAAGTATCAGACACTGCTACTCAATTGTGCATGGCCGTGCTGCATGTGTCTGTCAGGTGTTGTTGCATGCATATCATCAAGATATACATGTTTGTATCCAGTGCAATGTAGTCATGATACACAGGTCTGTATCAGATACTGCTGATTCTGTATGGTCATGATACACATCTGTATCTGATGCAATGTGGTCATGACATATAAGCCTGTATTACATGCTGCTGCTTGTGTGTGGTCATGATATGTGTCTGTATCTGATGCTATGTGGTCACAATACACATGTCTCTATCAGATGCTATGTAGTCATGATTCATATCTCTGTATCTGATGCTATGTGGTCATGATACAGTAACAGAAGTCTACATCAGATGCTGCAGTTTGTGTGTAGTCATGATATATAGGTCTGTATTTGATGCTATGTGGCCATGATACATAGGTCTGTATCAGGTGCTACTGCTTGTGTATGGTCACGATATACATATCTGTATGTGGTGCTACATAGTCATGATACATAGGTCTCTATCAGAAGCTGCTATTTGTGTATGGTCACGATACATATGTCTGTACCAAGTGCTAAGTGTTCATGATACACATGTCTGTATATGATGCTATGTGGTCATGATACATAGGTTGTATCTGATGTTGATGGCTGTGACTGGTCATGATACACATGTCTGTATCTTATGCTATGTAGTCATAATACATAGGTCTGTGTCAGATGCTGCTGCTTGTGTTTGGCCTTTGAACATATGTTTCTATTCAATGCTATGTGATCATGATGCATGTCTGTATCCAATGCTATGCGGTCATTAAACATATTTCTGTATCAGATGGTGCTGCTTGTATATGGTCATGATATATATTGTAGTTCTGTATCTGATGTTATGTGGTTATAATACACAAGTCTGTATCAGAAGCTGCTGCTTGTGTGTGGTTATGATACACATGTCTGCATCTGATGCAATATGGTCATGATACATAGGTTTGTATCTGAAGTTATGTGGCCCTGATGCATAGGTTTGTATCAGGTGCTGCTGCTTGCATATGATCACAATACACATATCTGCATGTGATTACTACATAGTCATGATATATAGGTCTCTATCAGATACTGCTATTTGTATATGATCACGATACATATGTCTGTATCTGATGCTATGTAGTCATGATACATAGGTCTGTATCCAATGCTATGTGGTCATGATACATAGTATGTATCATATTCTGCTGGCTGTGAATGGCCAAGATAAACATGTCTGTATCTGATGCTATGTGATTATGATATATAGGTCTGTATCCAATGCTATGTGGTCATGATACACAGGTCTGTATCCAATGCCATATGGTTATGATACACAGGTCTCTATCAGACACTGCTGCTTGCATATGGTTATAATACACATCTGTATCCGATGCTATACAGTCATGATACACAGGTCTGTATACAATGCTTTCACCAGTGCATGACCATAACATAGGTTCATAGGTAAATACTAGGCTATCAGCCCTGGGGCCTATACAAGCCCAGCCAAAAAGGTACCCTGGCTTTTGCCACCCAAGAAAATGATTTTCCTGTGCCACTGTTGAGCAGAGCCACAGAGGTGATCCTCGGGGTGAATTTCCTATTTCCCATCCAATCATAAAGATTTTTCTTGAAGAATGCTAATGAGGAGCTTTGTTTCATAAAGTTAGGTAGTTTATTCCAGAGTATGGGAAGTCTCTGGGACAGGAATCTATCCCTCCAGCATGTTCTGTTTATTGTGGTGACAAGGTTTAGGTCCCTAGAGCGTGTAGCTCTGAGGGATTGGGATTTCTTTAAGTGGAGCATGTCCAACAGCTCTGGGTTTGACATAGCTTTGTATGTTAGGCAGAGATCACCTCTGAGTAGGTGATATGCAATGGAGTAAAGCTGGAGTTTTTTGAGAAGGTCTGCGTAGGGCATCTGTTTGAGGCTGGTAATCCTCTTTGTGAGGTATTTCTGCGGCCTTTCCAGTTGTTGTAGATGTCTTGTGAGGTACATACCAAAAGGGGCATTGTACTCTATAATGGGTCTAATGAGTGATGAGTAGAGGGGAACAATGACCTCTTTTTTTCTGGATGAGAAACCTTTCGTGATGAGGTGTGCCACATAGAAGGATTTTCTGACTACTGTGGTGATGTGATTATCAAAGGAGAGACTACTGTCCACCTGTGTCCCAAGGTCTCTTATCACACTTTTGGTGTTAAGTATACTACCGCCTATGTTGTAGTTCATGGGTACAGAGTTTTTACCAAAGGGGATGACAATGCACTTTTTGGCATTGAGCTTGAGGCCATGGCTTTGACACCAGGCATCTATCTCAGTGAGGCCCTTTTGTAGGATGTCCACATCGTTAGGAGTTTCGATTATGGCTCCTAGTTTGCAGTCATCTGTGAACTTCGTTAGCCAAAGACCTTCTGTGTTAGCCTGTACTTCAGAGAAGTAGATACCAAACAGGAGAGGACCCAGGACTGAACCCTGTGGTACTCCACTTGTCACTGGTCTGAAGTCGGATTTGGAGTCTGCTACTTTCACAGTGTGGGTTCTGTCAATGAGCCAGTTGGCAACCCATCTTGTGACATAGGGATTTATACCTAGTTTAGTGAGTTTATCTATAATTCCAGAGTGGGGGATGGTATTGAAAGCCTTGGCAAGATCTAGATAGGCTGTGTGAACCACCTTACCCTTGTCTATGGCTTTGGTGACTACTTCAAAGAAGTCTATCAGGTTTAGGAGACATGATCTGCCTTTTACAAACCCGAGCTGGATGGGATCCAGAGTTTGGAGATTACCAATGTCTTTGCTTATAAGTTCCATGATGATACGTTCCATGGCCTTGCAGACCAGGCTCATCAGGCTAATGGGGCAGTAGTTCCTGGGGTCCGTGGTGGCTCCCCCCTTGTGGAGTGGGATAACCGTTGCTGTGCACCATTCAGCAGGCACACAGCCTGAGGTGAGGCTATGACTGAACATGGTACTTAGGTGGGGTGTCAGTTCGTTCTGTAGTTCATGTAGAATGCAGCCTGGGATCTTGTCTGGTCCCATGGATGCTGTGTTCTTGGCTTTGGAGAGTGTGGTTTTTACCTGTGCAGCCATGATTACAGGAACTTTGCATTCTTCCGGTATAGAGATGGGCTCTTTAGGTGGTGAGAGGGGGGGTAAAGTAAGCACTGAACCTATCTGCCAGGATGTTGGCAATATCAGTTGGGTCTGTATATTTAGTGCCATTGTGCTGTAACTCAGAGCAGATCTGAGTGTTGCCATTGAGATTCTTGACATAGTTATAGAATGCTTTGTGGTTGTCTTTAGAATCAGTGGTGATTTTGTTTTCATAACTAGCTTTGGAGGATTTTATCAGGGATCACAGCTTCTTACTGAGGCTGACCAGGGAGCTCCTCCACTCATGGGATTTTACTCTCTTTGCAAGAGTTTCTTCCTTCTGTTGTACAGTTTGTTTATGGCAGGGGACCACCAGATTGGCTTCCTTTTTTTGGACGATAGCGTCTTGGTTCTGTTTGGGATAGCACGATCCATGCACTCATGTTAGTGCTTATAAAGTGCAATTGTGTAGGATTCAGTAATCGTAACTGTATTGTCCATCTGCGTGGGTGTCATGAAGTTCACCCCTTCTGTGTTAAGAAGCATGAAGTTGGCTTTGGAGAAATTTTTTACCATGGTTTCCTTAATGGGGGTTGGAGGCAGGATGTGGATATCTAGGGTAATTAACTTATGGTCAGATCGGACCAATGAGGCGTTGACTTCAGGTGTGGAACACTGGTCACTCATATTGGTAATGACTAGATCTAGGATATTGCTGCCCCTGGTGGAGGTGTGGATAAGTTGATCCAGGGCATTGGAGTTTATGAATTCCAGAAAGCGTTGAGCAAAGGAGTTGGTACATGAGTAGTTTTCCCAGTTAATGGTGGGGTAGTTGAAATCACCCATTATTAGGGTGTTTGGTTGAACCCTAATATTTTCCAGTACATCAAGAAAAGAGGAGTGGCAATCCTGGGGTGTGGCGGGTGATCTGTAGCAAGCTACAATTTGGATTGCAGTTTTCCCAGAGTTAGTTGCACTTGGATAACCTTGGCTGCATTATGCTAAGCAACTAGCCTGGAGGTGTGGATATCCTTAATGAATATGGACACACCTCCGCCTTTGGTGTTCCAGTCCAGGTTACATGGCCAAAAAGTGTGGTATGAGTTATAGCCTGGTAGTGCAGGGGTGCTCTCTGGAGCCTTGAACCAGGTCTCAGTCACTGCACAGATATCGATGTTCTCCATTTTAAGGAGTGCCTAGAGTGAGTGCATTTTGAAATTTAGACTTCTAGCATTGAGTAGCATCACCCTCAGTTTTTGCTTGCCTGTTTCTGTTACGGTGGTGAATTTGTCATTTGAACCTTGCCTAAAAAAGGCACTATAGGGGTGGCAAGAACCTTAGCCAGTATCCAGAATCCCAGGGGTGACAGGTGCAGGCCATCTCTGGCAAAGCATTATGGTCTGTCGACCATGTCATCCCAGGCAGACAGATACTGGATCCCTTTAGAATGGCACCAGAAGCTTAGCCAATTGTTGAAGTCAATCATTTTGTCCTTGTACTGTGGCATCATTCTGGGTGATGACAGAATGCTACTCAGGGCTAGGGTCATACCTGCCTGGGCTACAGGATCGGAGAGCTCTTCCATGTCTCTTTTCATGTAGTCCAGGGAGGTACGTCTCAGGTCGTTCACACCAACATGGACAATGACAGAGTCAAATTTATACTTGTTGTGGAGTGACCTGAGTGTGTGGGTTATGTGGCAGATCCTGGCACCCGACAGGCAGCTGACAGTACCCTTCTCCTTGCTTAGCCTGGTGAGTGGGACATCAGTGTGCCTGACTATAGAGTCGCCTATGACTAGTGTGTTGGGTACATATTGATCCGAATCAGATGCCATGTAATTATCCTACATAGGCCTACATCAGTTGTTGCTGCTTATGGAGGGCCAAGATACAAATGTCTGTACAGAAGCTGGTAGACGTACATAACCACAATGCAAAGGTATGTATCAGATGCTATACAATCATGATGCATAAGTCTGCATCAGATGCTAATGTTTGCATAAGTCTGCATCAGATGCTAATGTTTGCATAGGTTCATTAAATAAATTTACTTCACTGATTACAAATTAGATGTAAAAAGCTTCCATATTATAGACATATATATTATACTCCCATACATATATATTTATATATATATATATATATATATATATATATATATATATATATATATATATATGGATCCCTTTCTGAAGTTTGAAATCCCATATAACTGAAACTCATTTCCACAAGACAAAAATACTGAATTCTTGAATTCCTGAATGGCATATTTTTCGCAGGGTAAGTAAACACTTGCCAACATGCCCATTTCTCCACTGCAGTGTGATATATTGTTAGTAGGGGTGTTGGTGGCATATCCCCCCCACCTAGGTGGGTTTTATTTACTATGGTGTGTTTTTTGTTTACTTTTGGGCAAGTGTTTACTTACCCTGGAAAAAATTGGCCGTTATGGGCAATCAAGGTTTCGGTATTTTCATCTTATGAAAATGAGTGTGGGGATTTGAAGGTTTAAAAGTGTATAAATATATATATATATATATATATATATATATATATATATATATATATAGATGTATATATTGGGATTTCAAGGTTTAGAAGTGTGTGTGTGTGTGTGTGTGTGTGTATATATATATATATATATATATATATATATATATATATATATATATATATATATATATATGTAGTATTTACCCACTTCTGCTTTCATTATACCTTGACATTTTTACCTTCTTGGTGTAACTATAGCACCCGTGAGTAAATATTGCATAAGCCACACCCTGAGCATTGATTTTTGCTTAATTACTAAATAAAACTGTGAAGGGGGCTAGCAGTTATTAATTGGTATTTGTAATGTCAGGACTGGAATGTGAAGTGGGTTTGTAGCACCTTCTCAGCCACAACTCAAACTAGGTCAACTGGCACCTTTGGCATTCCCCAGAGTGGCACCTGTAGCAAAGAGCATATGCTGCTTCTTGCTATAGTTAATAAAACACACTAACATTACAAACCCATAATGATACAACTAGCAGCTGCTTAGATGACTGCCATTAGTGCACTCATGCCAGATTGGCAAACCTTCTTGTGTGCAAGTTTTGCACTCCTAACAGCATGCAGTTGCTT
Organism: Protopterus annectens; assembly: GCF_019279795.1. Taxonomy (NCBI): domain Eukaryota; kingdom Metazoa; phylum Chordata; order Ceratodontiformes; family Protopteridae; genus Protopterus; species Protopterus annectens. The sequence continues at coordinate 78,576,788 of NC_056738.1, read as the reverse complement.
CTTGAGTGAGTGTGTGTGTGTGTGTGTGTGTGTGTGTGTGTGTGTGTGTGTGTGTGTGCACGTGCGCACATTAGTAACTTCTCAAAGGAGACAGTATAGTTCTTTGTTACAGTTACTGAAAGGTATGGAGGATTTTTTGTTTTATATTTTGCTCCTTATACTATTACCTCAACAAATGTCTCAGAATTAGCATTGTGTCTTGCATGCAAATTTTACTTTGGTCACCATTAGCCACATTCATAAAAAAAGTTGTAACACAAATTAAATCACATGACAGTATTTATAGCATACTTAATACCTAATTACCATTAGCATGGTGAGTTGCATCACAGCAGCAGCTCTGCTATTTACTAGCATAGATTTTAAAGCAATGCATAGGAGTGGAATAACTTTTGCAGAGCTAAACTGACCTAGCAAAAACATTCAGTTCAGTAAACCATTCTCACTCATTGTGGGACAAACCCATTGTGATGATGTGAGCTATTGCCATCTATGCCAGGAGAAGTAGGGCAGTGGATGTGACACATATGCCAGCAAAGATAGCAGGAATTTAGTAAAGAATTAAATGCTATTTGAATATCAAACTGATTTGTACAGATGTATGTGCTGAAAATGTATTTGTGAAGCTGCTTGTGTTAAATATGTATCAACAATGTGCCTTGCTGGTTAGAGGAAGAAATGTACTTGTATTATTGTAACAGAGGATATTGGAAGAAGAGAGGTTAATCTCAACCTAACTGACTTTGAAAAATATCAAGAAATTAAATTACTGAGCATAGGCCATAAATATGTTATCTCACAGCTTTGAATGAAGCCAGAGATGAATCTGTAAGACGTATGGTTTATTAGCTCCTGTAGGAAGAGTAGAAGTATTTCATGGTTTATGACTTCCAGAAGCTGCAGCAGATTTTAGCAAGGCACTTTGTGTATGTATTACTGACACATAGGTGCTAAATCCTGACAGCTTCTAGTCAAGGGGGTGAGCATGGGAACCAGAAGTCAGATGACCAGATGTATGTGATGTCATTATGTAATCTATTACTAGGGGTTGGGAGGGTGGCCTAATGGTTAAGGTGTTTGCCTTGCAAACACAAGGTCCAGGGTTTGAGTCTCACAAGGTATAATTGGCTAGGCTTAGAATGGCTCGCAAGGGCAGTTAGCTTAGTACCAATCTATGAACCTATGAACTAAAAATAATGTTTAATACTAGGTGAGACCGAAGACTCAGAGCACTCTGTTTTTGTAACCTGACAAATAAGGATCTCTTACCTACTTCATCTTGCCTTGCTCTAGCAAGTGACCAGGGAATAATAACTCTTTAGATCAGTCAGGAAAATATAGTGAGATTAGTTAAGAATTGTTTTTCTGTAACTGTGTGAACCTTTCCACCTGTGTTATATTTTCTGTGTTTGCAACTCTGGTGTTTATTGTAAATACATATTTAACATTTTTGTGTTATTTTATTATTTATTTTTAAATATATTTAAACTTTTCATTGTGGCTGGTCCTTGAGAGAATATTTTAACCTTTAATTTGACAATGTGGCCACTCCTGAAAGCCTGGCTGTTTTTGGCTAACATTACCACTTGTATTAATATCAATTTCAATAAGTATAATTGGATACTCTTGTAAGAGCTTTGGAGTAGCTGGCTTTGGGGTATCTGGTGGCACTGTAACTGCCTCATAGTATGGGAAGAAGGGGGCATAGCTAGTAAATATGTGCCAGCCTTTCCCAGGTGTATGTGCGTGTGTGTGTGTGTGTGTGTGTGTGTGTGTGTGTGTGTGTGTGTATGTGTGTGCACATGTGTGAAAATCAAATCTCAAAGTGTGTGTGGGTGTGTGTCTGTGTCAGCTACTTGGAGTAGGGACACAAAGCACTGGTTTCACAGAGAAGGTGCTAAACGACTTGTCTTGGACACTCAGCTGAGGACTTAACTCTACAACTGTGCCAGTGGTGAGCCTTACTGGGGATCTGGGGAAAGGCAGAGAAAGAAACCTAGACCCTGGGCTGAGTGTGTTCCCTGAGTGCATTTAAGGGAAATTGTTCTTGATGCAGGAAGCTGCATCTGGAAATACTGGGTGTATCCATTTTTCTTCCAAGTGAACGTCCCTCTCCAGTGTCAGTAGTTAGGATTGAGGTTCCTTGTTTACTAGCCCAGATGGGAGATTTCACACCCATTAACTTTAAGCTGCCTACAAATTACACGCAGAATAAATCTTTTTTGTAGAATAGCTGATCATCATTTTTCTTAGGCTCGTGCCATGTCAGCTGGGGTTCCTTTGGAGCTCTGTTATTCAATGTTATTTTTTTTTATGTTAATAAATTCATTAACCATTGAGCTTTCAAGTATGACTAACTTTTCTGTGCAGATGCCATAACCATTTGAGTTTCTCACCAGTCACTGTCAAGATTTCTTCCACATATATAAATATTATATTGTAATGGTGTTTCCACATTTACAATTATTATATTTTAATAGTCCTCTGCCAGGTTCTACAGCAATTAGAACTTCACGTCATCTTTAGGGAACCACAGTTGTTATTATTTGGATCCCATAAGAAGCTCAGCTTAGCTATGAACAGCTAGGGCTTTTCCTTACTGCATAGTGGGTACACTAACTCATTTTAGATGTATAACTACTTGGGAATCTGGCTAGACCCAAAACGTACTTCACAATTCATACCCAGAAGGCAGAAAAACAAGACAATTCACTTTGACTTACTTCTTACAGAACCTTAAAGTCACTAACTAGAGAAACAAGGCATGCACTGGTACAGGGGGGTCAAATTTACATTATTTAACATTAGCTGACTGAAATCTGACATACAAAGCAAATACCCCATTAACCATTTGATCACAGCAATAAAATAACTAAGATACTATTTTAAACAGTTTTCTGAGTGAGGGCTGCATCAATCTGCACCCTCAGATTTCTCTGTATATGCACACTTGTGTGTGTGTATGTATATATATATATATATATATATATATATATATATATATATATATATATTTATATACATATACATACACAAACACACATATATTTGTATATATAGTAAATACTACCCCAGAAATTGAACCATCACAGAGGAAAAGGAAATATGTGTATTCTTAAGTCAGTGTGACCTCAGAGGTAGCATATTTACAAATGGGTGTATGGGGTCACAACCTCCACATTAAGAAGTGCAAGGTACATGGAATCAAACTTAGATTCATTTATTACAACTATCTTATCATATGGTGTCAATATTGTTTACAAAAGTGAATGGTAGATCAGTTCTGATAAAATCAAGTAAACCCAGGAATTTTCTTCATAAAATTAGAATATAAATTAAACAGGATTAGCACAAATAATTTTTAATCTGTTGATTTATTACTAAAGCCCCAAGAAAGAACACTTCTCTCACATGTGCTACAATAAAAGTGGGCTAAGCATAACCTTTATAGTCAAACATCTACTTGGCATACTGAGCTACAAAATAATCAACATAAATCTTTCCAGATCTCTGGGAAAAAGTCTGAAATTCAAGCCAGGTCCTAGAACTCTTAAATCATATACACTTCAATAAGTTTACTGGATACTTCCCATTATTACCTATAATATACACATTTTTCTAATTTCTTATCCCCAAGTTGTGGAAGTTATTGCCATCCTCTTTTAAGGTCTCACCAACCTTTGGCCATCTCATCTACTTTAGACCCATTTTTGAAGATAATCAGTTTATTACTACACGATTATTTACTGTAACCCGATATGTCTGAATTTTAAACTGGTGTCTACTTTGAAGCAAACAGTATCATGATCGTGCATTGTTTTATATTTATTATATATTTTCCTAATACTTTTATGGTATATGTGTGTTGCTGTTTACATTCTTCTTTTTTGTTTTTTATGCCAGGCCTTAAATGAACACAGGCCCTAGTAGCCCAGTTCACATACCTTAAATAAATAAATAATATTTTGCCTTACAGCTTTTTACTGTTTTACTAGATAAGTCGCAGTCTAAAGATCTGAATTCACTTGTTTCTTTGAAACAACAGCTCTGCTAGATTTACTCATTAATTAATAATATGAGCTAAGACTTTGTGTAATATATTTACGTGACAGCTCAAAGAACTATTGTTCTTTTTAACAATCCAATCAAGGTGACAAAATAAATGTCATTGACTGGAATAGTAACCACAGTTTCAGCTTTCTTTAATTCATACTCCCAGACAATAATAATTCTGATAGATCATTCAGGATGTAATCTTGGCCAAAAGCAGAATATAGTTTTCATCCTCTATACTAAGTTACATTTATCAGTAATTACAACTGAATGCAATATTTGTGAAGCATGATATTAATCCATAACCTACCCTAGTTTTGAATAGTGCATTACCTTAGCAGAAGAAAAAATGATTGGTTCAACCTGCGTGTGAATCATCACATAATGAAAATGTCACTTATTCAGCCTTCATTGCATTATAAATGAAATCTACACCTTTGGATAATAATCAGCAGCATCTGCAATCTTTGTACAGCATGTACTTTTCATAATCTGTCATCCTAGCAAAACATTCCAAATGGCTTTCCATGTTCCTCTCAGTGTTTCATTATGACTACCGTCTGTGAAAAAGTTGTTAAATCTTTTAATTAAGTGTAGCAATATCACAGTCCTCTGCTAAACGGAGCCATGCAAAAACAGGTTGTTTAGTATATCATTCAATTATACATTTTGATCTGGTGCTTCAGTACACATCCATCGTTTGTCAGTGATATATCACATTACATTTTGATGGCATATAGCTAGTCATATTATGAAGCAATTAGCCGCGGCTTCTAGCTTATTTATGTACAAGGTACAGTGGGTATATTGTGTGCTTCTCATATCAAACCATGTTAAAACATATAAGGACAGGAGATTTACCTGTTCAAGAGCAAAAATGTGCTGATTGAAGTAAAACTGAATTTGTTCATTGGCAATATTGATACACAGCTGTTCAAAAGAGTTCTTTTTGAAGTTCTCAAATCCAAAGATATCCAGTATGCCAACATTCAACACGTTTTCAGCATTGCTATAAACAAGAAGACATAATATGTTTGAAATGAAGTAATACATTAATATGCATACATAAAATACAAACTATTAAAATCTGTAGCAGGCTAATATGCCTCTCTAAGACATATTAGGTGTTACAGCCATGCATGTGAATATACTTTACGTGCTTTCTGTTCAGTTGTTTGTAGTCTGACAAATTTTGCGTAATACTGACTGGCTAAGAGGGAATGGTCATTTATAATGGTGCTTCTTTCACCATTTTAAAATTACTGTGCAAGGAGAAATACAGTTACATTCTTCAGAATGTGCAGTATCAGATATTCAGCCTTAAACCTGACACCTATGGTTTCAATGTTAGCGGCCTAGACAATCATTTCATCTTTCTTTTCATTGCTACAGTCATAAAATCAACACAAAAAGTAAATGCAATACAAATAATACTATCCTCAAGTGCAATAAAAACTAAATAAAAGGTCAACTGAATGCATCAAAAAGCAAGTGTTATATGTCACTTAAAACATCTCTAAGGGAACAAGCTTCAGGACGTGCCTTGAAGTTTTGGCATGCGTTACAAAACACTCCATCCTCAAGTGTTGCATGAAGTCTTCTATAAAATAAGGTGCAGAATTCTTTGATTATGTTGTTAAGTCTATGCAGTCATCATTCCTGCCAATGGCAAAGTGTTGTTTGTGCTTTGTAAGAGTGAGTGATCCCATTTAACTGTTCACTTTGTTAAATTACTGTGTAAAGACATAGTAGGAATACAAAGTAATTTAATTAAGTAGTGTGGTTATAAAGGATACCAGTTAAATTCTCTCAACCAGGCAGTTTGGAAACATTAAAGATAACTGAAATGAAACTGCTGCTGTTTATCCAAATACTACTTACTGCATACTGACAAACTGCAGTGCTTTTATTTTTGATAATATGTTTATTTTCACCATTCATTTGGCATAGAAGGCATGCAAGAACAAAGTATATATATATATATATATATATATATATATATATATATATATATATATATATTTTTTTTTTATTTTTTTGTAGGAGTGCACTAAATAGATTGGCCGTAGCTGCGGGTCATATTGTCACACTCTAAGCAAATGCTAGAAAAAGTTGCAAAATGAAGCTTAATGTAAGTTATGCTAATCTCTTCCACTGTGCTGGACTCCCTTGACCCCTTTAATATAATTAATGAGCTATTACACCACCCACAGAAAAGCTTAGAACCATAGATGCTAAGATAAGTCATTTTTATCTGTTTTTTTAATCATAAAATTATGGATTAAAGTAAAATTATAACAAAAGCATTTTCTCCTCGACAAGATAGTTTCATTAGTGTTTTAATCATATTAATGAAACAGTTTGTCTAAAATATCTGAACGTAATAAAAAGTCACATCTGAAAAAGAGACATCATGATGCTTAATTGCTTGGTATCTCACTTCCTGTCATACAGTTAAAGGCCATAGATAGCCTGAATAATTTTATATTTATGTGACTTGCATGGCTTTAAAAATATGATTTTCAAGATCTCAGTGTCAGATTTCAGTCTGATAAATTTTAGGAGAATCAGAGGATGCTCAGACAATAGGCTGTATACTACATGGTCTTTTACATGCCCTCCATGGTCAGTTTTTGGATCAAGCAACTGTCCACATAAAGGTAAATATAAGTCCTCTGGTCCTGAAGTAATTAAACATTGGTGTCAAGCGTATGGTAAATACTGCAGCCAGAGTGGAAAGACCAAATGTCAAGTTAGTGAACTGAAAGCATTGCCACCCCAGTTTGAAATGTCGGACTCACCAGTGGTCCTTTGTTCTTAGGGATATACAGGCAGGACACAATCATATCCAGAGAGACCAACACCGTGCTTCTTTTCAGCAGGAGTAGAACAGCCCACGAAGTAAGCATCTTGAATCTGATTGCATTTAAGCATTTGTTGAGTCTTTAGAGGTGTGGGAGTCTCCAGGGGCCACACTTTTTTTGGACTATGAGTGGTTGGGATAGAAAATGTTTCCATGTTCCTTTCCGCATACTTATCTCTGTGGCTTTGCATTGTAAAAGAAGAGTCATCAATGGTTCAGGACAAGTTATTAAGCATCCAGTCGAGGACACCATTAAGGATCTTATCCCAAATTCTCAATTGACCCAAACCACTATCTGGAAAATTACTTGCTCAAGGTCACACCATAGGCAAATGAAGGTGGAAAGATTCAAGCCCTGCACTCTTGGCAGAGGAAACCTATAAAATAATCTTGTTACTAGCATATAAAATGAATCTTCCACATTAATTTGTCCAAAGTCAGTCAGAACAAGTTTGTTCTGAAGCAGAAGCCTCTCCCTCCTAGGATATGGGAACGAGGGAAGGGAAGGAAGAAGATTGGGGGAGGCATTCAACAGTCACTAACTGCAATTGTGATTCTAAGCAGGTTTACCTCCTTGTCCACTAACTTGTTGCTTAGACTGACCTTTACCATTTTTTGCAAGTTTTCTTCTTTTAAAGGTCTTCTGTCATCTGGCCTGGTCTACCTTAATCTGTTTAACCCAGAAAGTGGTGTAATGGTGCAGAGAGAAAATACTGATAAACCAAAAACACACAACCAGGGTTTCTGGACTCCACACAGCTTTATTAATAAAGTTAAGCACTTTCATCTTCTGATGAAGTCAACTGTGATGAAAGCACTTAACTTTATTAATCTTTCATCTTCTGATGAAGTCAGCTTTAATTGATGAAAGCGGTTAACTTTATTAATAAAGCTGTGTGGAGTCCAGAAACCCTGGTGGTGCATTTTTTATTTATCAGTACCTTAGTCTGTTTCCTATAGAAAGGCCACTGCATGGGGTGATCGTTTTGACTGTATACTGAAAAGACATCTGATAAAGGTAACTTACTACCTCCATAGTTTCCCACTCTCTTCTAGTTTCTTGAAAAATGTTCTTGGATAGAAGGTTAAAAACAAGTGCTTTTCTAAGTGGGCATTTAACAACTGGCAAATAACATTGTCTGCGAAGAGCTGAATTCTACAGCAGGACATTCCTCTGGTCACTCCTCTGCTGTCTGAATCGATAACATTATGTTTACATTTAATGGCATGCTTCCCTACCTTAAATGCTATCTGTGCTAGCTACATATCATGATACATATGGCTTTATTAAGGCTTTTACTTGCTGAGCCCTCCATTTGCTTTAGAAACTCTCTCTTGCACTTTAGGTATGTTTGATAACTTATTGTTAATATGGTCAGCGTACAGGGTGTACACATTTTTCTTTCAAAACCATCCAACATCTTACTTCTCTGGGGATACCACCGAGACTTGGAACACTTACTCCTCCAACAACATAAAGATGTACAGTGACCAGCTTTATATAGATATTTGTCCAGCATCCTGTAAAAACTGTCCAGTTTCGTAGAGGATGGATGTTAGCAGTCCAGTTCTATAGCTGTGTTTCCTTCCTTATTTCTGGAACAGAAGGTAAACAACTGTTGGCTTATGGTTTTCATTATCCTAGAGCTCTAGATGCCTCATAAGAGACTATTAGACCTCTTTAGATCCCCTACTTGAAATGCTCCCTCATAACATTCAGTGAAGCAGCCATCCTGTGGAGGGGAGCCTGAGGAAATAATCTCATTGTCATCTATGTAATATTCTAAGGGAAAGGATTACTCAGAAATTTTAGGTTTTTCCCATCCAAGTCTGAATCTGAGATATCTGGAAGAAGGGCTTCCATTTTTTGTTTGGATGGGTGAAACACTCCAGAAATTGAGGCTGGGTTTCATGTGTGACTAATCCTGTGAATGCAGTCTTACCTTCCTCAGCTTTTGACATCAAGAGGTGAAGAGGATGGGGCAGGTACTACTAAAAAAAGGGTCTGTTCCTATGTTGAGTGTGCAAGTACTGCCCAAAGACAGGCATTAAAGCTGGTGGCTCTGGAGTACATTAAAAGAGGATGTTTTGGGATATCTTTTTGGAAAGCTGCTCCTGTCCTACAGTTAAAATATGTACAATATATTTATCATGGACACCTGAGGACCAGCATCTAGTATGGATGCCCCAGCTGGTTCTAAAGAAGCATAGGTGGAAATGAATGACACAGTCCCATTGTTTGCTTCTGGAAGGTGCTAAGCAGGAGGGGGCCCAGTCATAAAAGGCCCAAAGACCAGAAGAGGCAAACAAGGCTCTTCCTCACTGGGACTAATGCCTTCAGGCCACAGTTGGCTAGGGTGAGTCACTTAGGGCTCTCTGACTGCCTAGTCATTTTATTAATCAATGCTTTTTTGGTATTTCTGTTGTTTTATATTCCTGCAATGTCAAAATGTTATATTTTATGTTGCTGACTACTTATTGAAATATTTTCTTCTGAGAAAGCCAAGGACAGCAAATACCTGAAGCTTGTGGACAGCCCTTGGACCAGTACTAGTAGTTTATGGACAGTCCTTGTACCTCTAAAAAAATCATGAACCTTGAAAAAATCTGCTCTAACAAATGCCGTGGACAGCAAATGCCTGAAGCTTGTGGACAGACCTTGGACCAGTACTAGTAGTTTACAGACAGTCCTTGCACCTCTAGAAAAATCATGAACCTTGAAAAATTCTGCTCTAACAAATGCCATTTACCTTAGGTAGGGATTATAATACCAAAACAACTAGGTAGATCAAATTAAAAAATAATTGACAGATAATTACATCACTATGTGTGGTACAACAAAAGTGATTATATCTCAGGCTGATGTCCTTTTCAGCTGCACAATGTGTTGAGTAATATCCTTGGCAAGGAGAGCAGTTCATCTGCACTATAGGCATGGCTCAAAGCTCTGAGAGATAAGCCGGGAAGGTACACATTTACTTACAGCTAATATCCAAGCATAATGAATACTACCACAGTCTTCTTTCTTCTTCTTTCGGTTTTTCCCAGTTAGGGGTCGCCACAGCAGAACTCTGGTCCGCTAAAGACTGGCAGTAGATTTTTACAGTGCTGAGGTGCCAGCCCGACGCCCAGCCTTCAAAAAAGGCACATCCGTTCACGCATATCTTTCGAATGCCACTTGACCGTGGGGAGGACATGCAGACTCCACACATAAGGCACTCGAGCCGAGAATCGAATGGGAGAACCTCTTGCTGTTATGTGGCGACGACGCTACTGCTATATTCAGCCCCTTACATTATCCAATGGGCTCTTATTGCTGACCTTTTCTCTTCCTTTTGATTGTGATAACTTAATACAATGTAGAATATTTTTTCAGGAAGGGCTAGTTAACATATCGTGAGCAAATACAATGTAGCATATCATCATGCACATTACTAGTGCAATGCTAGGACATTATTAAGCTTAAGAATAGTTTTCTTTATGCTCCATGCACCCCTATTTCTGTTTTAAGAAAATGTTCTAAGGACAAGGATTTCTTCCATAACACATTCGTTGATATTCTATTGATCTACATCTTAGCACTTTCCTGTTAAAGAAGCTGTTCTTAAGTGTTGATGTTTGAAATAGATACATGTTAATGACACTGGAATTCTTTTCTTTTGTTACATGAAGCATGACTGATTCAGCAACAGTCCGGATTAGAAACACAGCAGTCAAGAGCACCTCAGAAGTCTATGCAGTTAGTTACAACTACATAGACAGGAAAGGGATCAGACTGCAACATCTGCAGGCTGGCCTGCTCTCACAGGAAGGAAGGACTTCACCGGGAGCAGATAAAGGCCCTGGACATGTGTATGTGCATGTGGCTAGAGTGAACACATGGTGGTGTGTAGAGAATACCTCAGGCTTGAACCCTGTACCTTGTTGCAGGTGGCAAGGGCCTGAATTCCCTATTCACCACCATTTGTAAATAAATTGCAGATTTGTGTCTTTTTGTTCTGTTCTGTTCCTCATAAAATCTGTGGTTTCTATGTTTTTGTCACCTTACAGTCAATAGTGCAGTGGTGCACTGGTAGCATTGTTACCTGACAGCTACAGGTTCTCTGGTTTGGTTCTTGGCTGGGGTGCCTTCTGTGTGGAGTCTGCCTGTTCTCCCATCTTACAAAGACATATGTCTGGAGTGTTTCTCCCCGGGCCTCTGCTGAAAATTGGCTTTTGTTCCAAGTCAGACTTTCCTGGTTAACAAATGTTAAATAAATAAAAATAACAGGCATTTGAATTTCAGACTTCATATTCTTCAGAAAGTACATGGTAACACAAAACCTTTTATTCTAGCAATTTTCTAAGTTTATAACATGGGTATTTGAAATTTGTCCATTTTTGGGACTTTGTCTTGGTTTCTTGTGCTAAGGTTGAGAGCTATGGTAAGAATTGAATTCACTGAATATGTTTGGGGGCTGTATTCCCCCATTACTGGCTTTGTCTATGTGTTTTTTGCTAATACGTTGAAAGCTATGGTGAGAACTGAATTCACTGAATATGTTTGGGGCTGTATTCCCCCATTATTGGCTTTGTTCAGGTGTTTTGTGCTAAGAGATTCAGATATGGTGAGAATTGAATTCACTAAATGGTAGCCATTTAAGTTTCAGTCACCCTCTCATTTACAAAACAGATGATATGGCATAGTAGTATGTTTCTCTGACTGTTTTGCACAGGGTCCTAGGTTCAATACTTGGCAGTGAAATGTATGGGGTAACACAGCATTTTATTCTAGCAACTTTCCAACATTATACAAGCAATGTTTAAAATGTGTCCCTGGTTTTTGGGCTTTTGTCCCCACCCCCCACAATAAATTTTGGCTTTTTCAAGATTTCTTGTGCTGCAAAGTTCAGAGATACAGCTGAGTGTCAAGTAGATTTTACAAGAAGCTGAGAGCTGCAGGGGAACAAAATTTTAGTGCTGCTTATGCTGAACTGGTTTGCATTGTTAATAACACAGCAGGTAGTGTACTTACTTTTGATGCAGAAGGCTGTGGATTCTATTCCCACAGTAAGTAGATACATTGCTGATACTGTACTGTGTTATAAAGGAGGTGGATGCTGCAGTCCTTTTTGGCAAAGATACCTAGTATCTATGAACCTGTTATCAGTTTGCCATCCATTCCCCTATTGCAATATTACTAGCTTATCATTTTTAATGCAACATAGGCAATTTATTCCTCAAGGGCAACAGGCACTTTATGTGTAGATGAAACAAAGAAATATAAAGTTGGTTGCTAGCAGCGACATCTTCATTAGTTACAGATTTCTTTAATGTGGAATTATTTAGATGACTTTTACTTCTTCAGAGATTGTGCATATTTACTGATACTGGTGGACTGTAGAAGTTTGAGTAGACTTTTATGATGGAAATGTTCTGAATTGGGCAGTTTTGTCATTATTGGTGCATGCATTTTGTTTCATTGTTTACTGGAAAAATTTTCTGAATTGGGCAGTTTTTTTCATTATTGATGCATGCATTTTGCTTCATTGTTTACTGGAAAAATGTTCAAAACAATAAATTTAAAACAACCTCTAACAACTGTACTGTATTGTACAAGGAATATAATTTAATACAATCAGGAAGGTGTATCAAAAAGCATGTGTATGTTTCGTGTGTAAGGGGCCTATGATTTGAAAACAGCCCAAAGTTAATCTTTATCTGCCACTGGCAAAATGTATTTTCTTTGAATGTGGGTTTCAATGATGTTTCAATGAATTTGAGTTCCAAGGGCAGAGAAGTTTTAATGCTATTTCTGTTTTCATTGAGAGACTGCATTGCTTTGTTTAGCAGATGTCTTAGTGTTTGTGCTGTAAAATGCAAAATAAAACTTTCAAATGAAGTCCAAATCATCGTAGAAGTAAAGCAATATGCACAATAGTGTTTTTGTTAAATGGGGTAAAATAGTCAAGTAATGGTTCATTGGAATGGCTGCAGGGGGAGGCTCCATTCGACCATGATTTAGAGAGGGGGAAGGGCAGCAAACTCCGGCTGAATTATACCTTTCAACTGTCCAGATTTTCAAAGAATGAATAGATTGTTGTTTCTTATTTTTGGTTTGTTTCTCATAAAATTTGTGGTTTTCTGGCAAATCATTTAGGAATGAAGTCACTAAATAATGACAGACACTGAGTTTCAGACTTCATAACCTTCATAAAAATGCAGGCTAAAGCAAGACCTGTTATATTCTATCAACTGTCTCAATTTATACAAGAGCAATTTTTAGTACTGTTTATATGTTCTCCCAATATATTTGGCCTTGTCCAAATTTCCTGCATTAACAGGTTGAGATGTACGTGCAAATAAATTGCTTTATAGAATTAGGCATATCCAAACCTCTCAACTGTCCCAGCTCAAAATGTTGCTCTTCCCCTAATAATCCCTCCGCAAAATGGCAATTTTGGAAGAAAACGTGGAGGGTTTACAATTAATAAATAACTGTAATAATCTGAGTTATAGATTACCTTTATTTCAGAAATGCATGTAGATTCTTTTATTTTGTCAGCTGCTCAAGTTAACAGTACTAATATTAAAAAAGTGTTCCTTCTTTGACAGGTTCCCAGCTGTATTGTGTGGCCATTTTATATTTTTGCATCACAATTTTGGTCCATTTTTCATAAAATTGTGTTTTTTGGCCAATTAGTGGCAAATTATTAAAGACTGAAGTTAGAAAATAATGACAGACATTTGAGTTTCAGATTTCATACCCTTCAGAAAATTCATACTAATGCAGGACCTACTATTCTATTATCCTTGTAAGTTTATCAGAGCAATATTTAAAAATTGCCCTTATTTTTGGGTCTTTGTCCCACTTCTATTTATGGCTTTTTCCAGATGTCTTGCTCTGAGGTTGAGAGGCATGACAAATGTGTCAGGGCCATCACAGTCAGGCAGAGATATTTCAAACTGTGACATACTTGTTGCACACCACTCCCCCATGTAGTGACTCTGGATGTGTCCAAGCAAGGCAAGGAGTAGTTATGCAGTGTAAATGTGTAGAGTATCCCCCCATCCAAGGTAGACACAAGTACTACAGTGGCTTTTCATCTGTCCTTGATTTTGCAGAATGTTCTAGTTTCTGTCATATTTTTATACTGTTAATTTATGCTTATTATTATTCAGAAAGTGCCTGTTGCTCTGTGTTTAAGTAGCAATGCTTTAATGACCATCAGGTAAGCTTGCCTGAGATTGTAAAATGCAAGTAAGCTTTAATAAGCATGCTGTTAAAGAATTGCCAACATTAAAAGCCTTTCTGTTGTTGCCATGCAGAGAATAATTACATAACTAGATAACATATAAGCCTTGGGTATTGAAATGCATATGACAGTATTTGTAATAAAGGACAGGATTACATTATTTTAAGAAGCTCGTTACATTTGTTGGAGACTTGCAGTCATCTTTGCAGGCTTTACCAATAAACTAAACAGAATGCAAATCTATCATGTGTGGTCCATAACCTGTGCAGTAATCCTTTAAGCAATTTATCTTCAGCTTGTTTCTTTTTGCTTTTCATTTTTTACTTTGATCATGTTTTCCCCATGAAACAAGTAGATAGTTGTCAGGTAGCAGGTTTTTTTTGGATAAGAAACATTTTTACAAGTGGTGGTATCACAGAGATTGCTACTTTCAGCACGTTACTTGAAACTTTAATAAAGCTGAATATAAATTATAATTAGAAATACAGTGCAAGGAGAAGTGGTTTGAGATGAGTGCTGCTTGTTTTTCTTATACTTGATTTTGACTGGCATTCCAGTAATTATTTTTTCATGCCTCACAACATTTTGTTTCCATCTAGATATTAAGCAAGTTGACATGCAGCCAATGCATTGAAATATTTTTTTCTTCTACACTTCATTTTGTCTTGATTGGACTCTCATAATGATGGTTTGGCACTCAGTGCAGCATATTTAACTAAAGTTACAGTTTTTGTGGTTTTGAGCATAGCTCCTTTCCTTTCTAGATGGCTGCACCCCTTCCCATTGATCCCACCCATTCAGCTGTCTCCTGCAGCACCCCCTTTGATTTGAAGTCATCAGCCACCACTGCATACAGTGCTTTATGGACATGCTACTTTAGTGTTCAAACTTATGGAAGCTGTTAGTATGCAGAGTCCCTTCCTATTACTGCTAGAATATTTGGATTGATTCATCTACCTCTGCTTTTGTTAGTCTGACTTTAAGGAAGAGGCCACTCTGCATAATGTGTGCAATAGCAAATGGCATTCTTTCAGTTTTATGTTCCTTAAATATGTAAAAATTCTTCATTGGAAAACATCAATTACTAAAAATTTGGTGATGAGTAAACCTGCAAAAGAAATTTCAATACAGCGTATTACATGCATGCTTATCACTTACCCTGTTCAGCAATTTCTTTATTTTTCTTTCAATAGGATCTCATACCTGGTTTTTACTAATCAGTACATTTTCCGCTTCTTTACTAATTTTTCAAATTTTATATAAAGTTGAATACAAATGTCTTGCTTTCCCTGATCTATACAACCTTCCTGAAAAGAAAATCTTTCTGACCATTGTTTGTACTTCTGATTTCCTTATACTGACACTTGCAAAAGATATATTTTAAAAAGATGAATGAAAAACAGTCCCAGCTGAGAGGTGATGCTGTATATCTGAGAAGAAGGTGGAAAAAGACTGGTTTGAAACAGTGGATTCACTACACAGATTGGAATGAATGATGACTGACAATTTACCTCCTTTAAGGTGCACATCACAAATGAATGATGAACCTTTATTCAAAGTTGATTTGAGTTGCAGTGACGAGATGAAAATAGCAGATATGAAAATTTATGAAGAAATATAAAAACTGCAGAAGTTGAAGAAACAAAGATTTCTTAATAAATACATTTAGGGCATACGATGGATATCTTAAAAGAGTTATCGGGTTAAAATCAGATTCAGATACCAAATGCATAAGCTGCCTTTGGTTATTAGTATTGGGTCTGGCCTGGGTTTCTTTGGAATGGGATAATTAAGAACAATTGAATATAAGCTGGAGTTCTGCAACTTCATTTCCTGTGGCTAAATATATATATATATATATATATATATATATATATATATATATATATATATATATATATATATATTTATAGGCCCTAAAGCCAATAGCCTAGTACCTACCTATGATCCTATATATATATATATATATATATATATATATATATATATATATATATATATATATATATATATATATATATATCTATATATAATATGTACATATATATATGTATATATATAAAATTATATTTTTTAGAAGCTGGGCAGTAACTATTCTGAAAGATACAAATGAATAATATAGAATTACAATGGATTTTTAAATAAAGACCAGGCTTATATGGCTTAAAAACAAATGTAAAAGTAGAATTCAAACAATTAATTGCAAGATAAAAAAGTGAAGCAGTCAGTATGGGCTTGTAAATTTTGTTCCATTTAGAAAATTGAATGACTTCCAGTCAGGTTCTGCAGAGGGTATAAACCTAGTAGCAACCGTGGATCACACATGACATATTACCACATTTCCTGTTGTAAATGCACTGTTTATTGGGATAGGCTCTAATTTTTAAAAAAAAAACAAAACCATGCAAGCAAAGAACTGGTGCACAGCCAAAACAACCAGTCCAGAAAAACCACAAATGGCCAGCGCTCAAACATCAGCATAAAACCTTTATTACAAAACAGACACAAATAATTACAGCATACCAGTTTCAGCAATAAAGCCTTCTTCAGTACAACGATTACACATGTCCCCACCCCCTTCTTACATATGAATAATCCACACTTGATTGGTTAATCAAAAATATTCATTAAGACCAGGAGAAAAAAGTACACCAATTGGATAATCCATTTCCTCTTTTTTTTATCCAATATATTATACCATCCTGATTTCAGCCTTATTTATCCTTGTTATTAGACATAATTCTATCTATAACAACAAACCTACACCTGGCTGTAGGATGATTATTAGTATGTCTAGAAAAGGCATTAAACGGATGAGCACATCTGACATCATTGAGATGTTTAGAAATGCATAATTTGAGTGGATGAGAAGCCTGTTCCACATAAAAAGCCGGGCATGCACACAAAACTAATTAAATGACCCAATCTGACTCACAATTTCCTTGAACATATATATCAAATACATGCAAGATAGTGTAAGAAGTAAATTGTTTAGTGTTACCAACATATTTACAAAAACTACAATGACCACAGGGCTGACATCCCACCAAACATTGTTATCTAAAGTAGTTTTTTGTGCTCCAATGTTGATACCACTAAATTTCTTATGATGGTTAAACCAACCACCCAGTGTCCTACCACTTCTATAGGAAAACAGACATTTGGAGGGTATCAAATCCCTCACGCTATCATCAAATAATAATATCCCCCGATGTCTCTGTATAACATCAGTCAAAAACAATGTATTACTACCATAATTGGTGACTAATCTAAGTGGTGTATCTGATGCCACTTTTTTAGTTTTGTATTGCAAAAGCTAATTTCAATCCAATTTCCTGATCATATCCCTTGAATGGATGACGTTCTGGTGTTTATACCCTCTGTTATACAAACTCGTGACCAACTATTGTTCATGGGGAGCAAATAACTCATCCAAGGAACAAATCCTATGAAGACACATAAATTGAGCTTTAGGAATATTCCTAACAATGTGCCGAGGATGGCAGCTGTTGGGCTGTAAAAAAGTATTAATCTGCAGATGTTTCCTATAAGCTTGGGTACCTAAGGTCCCATCATGCTGTAAGTGAATTTCAGCATCCAAAAAGGTGATTTGTATGGAATGAAAATTAAGTGTAAAATGTGTTGTTCCCCACTAATTTTCATTCAGATAGTCAACAAATTCATATAAATAATTAACATCCAATCGCCAAACTAAACAGCAATCATCTAGGTACGGCACCAGATGCCAATAGATTCTAAATACATATTGTGAGTTGAATCATAAATAATCTATTCTTCAATACAGCCCATAAATAAATCTGCATAAATGGGGACAAAAGATACTCCCATAGCAGTGCCTTTAATCTGTAAATAACATTCATTTTTGAAACAGAAAACATTCTTAATTAATACATGTTCAGTAAGGCAAATTAAAAAGGTGTTAAATTCTGGGCTATACAAAGAAACACAATTCAACCAATATTCCAAGGCCATCAAACCTGCCCAATGAGGAATACTAGTATACAAAGCTGACACACCTAGGGTACACATATACCACCCCAGTTCAAGTTGCATCTTTTTAATGATGTTCAGAAACTCGGTAGTATCCTTTATTCAAGATCTAACATAACCTAACAAAGGTTTCAAATATTGAGTGAGAAAATCAGATAAAGGTTTGGTAAGAGAACCTTTATCAGATACTATTGGTCTCCCCTGAGGTTGGTTTAAATTCTTATGGGTCTTAGATAACTTGTAAAAATAATGTCTTAATGAATCCTTGGCCATC
Organism: Protopterus annectens; assembly: GCF_019279795.1. Classification (NCBI taxonomy): domain Eukaryota; kingdom Metazoa; phylum Chordata; order Ceratodontiformes; family Protopteridae; genus Protopterus; species Protopterus annectens. The sequence continues at coordinate 78,558,352 of NC_056738.1, read as the reverse complement.
AAATGAAATACCACTTCCCAAGAAATAATTCTCTCCTCCAAGGTAAGCTGCAAGAACTGGTCAATATCAAACTTGAGAACAGGGGTGGGATCCAAAGACATCCTTTGGTAAAATCGTTGATCTAACAATTGTTTATGAGCCTCGGCCAGATACATAGCCCAGTCCAAAATTACCACAGTTCCCCTTTACTGGCTGGACTAATGACCAGTTATTTATTCTTACAAAGATTTAACAAAGCTTGTCTATCACAGGGGGGTAAATTACTAGATGGAATCTTTACATGGGATCCATACATAAAATACAAGTCCCTTGATACCTGTTGTTGAAAAACTGCTACACTGTTATTAGAAGGTGATGTAAATGTAAATGGTCTAAAACTGAGGGGTCATGTTCATTATTAATCTGCTTGTTGGAAAAAATACCTTCAGGTTCAACAGTCTACAAAACGAAATAACATCCGGAGCAAGAACATCCTCTGGCACCAAATAACAAGGCAAAAAAACAAGACCTTTATTGCGCAATTCAACTTCAGTAGAAGATAAAGACAGAGAAGAAATATTAAGAACATTTAAACTATCTGTTGTGGTATCATTAACTGCAGCATTGTTTCCAGAGTTGGTACTCCACTTATGGTGCTTACATCCAGCCATTCTGTTATGCATAAAGGGAAATTATTATTTTTCTTAAATGTCCCAGAGGTGCCATTAGCTTTTTTTAGGATTGGATTTTTCCCTTTACGTTTACCAGATGACTGGGGGCATTCTTTATTTTCAGAAAACGTGACCATTTTCTAAACATTAAATTACAATCTTACAATCCCTAGAAAATGTTTTAGTCATACGTGACTTTAGATATTTTTCCAGCCCTATTAAATCTTTCATCAGCTGTACAAATTGTCTCCAATAAAGGGAATCTTGTTCATAGGGCTTTACCTTTTCACTGAGTTGACTGACCTGAGACACTAAATCCACAGTTTTACATTCATAAAAAGACTAAAACTTTAACAAACAACATGGAGGCCACTTGTTGAACTTTCTGCCAATCACAAATTAATTTCTCATCTGGGCTCTTAACAAATGGTTGTAGGCATACTCAAAGGCCCCTAGGTGCCAAATTATTAACATTGTATGCCTTAAATAATTTCTGATACACACATTAGATCTTAATTCCTTCATGGTTAAAGATAATTGTCCAAATAAATCAGTACAAGAAAAATGTGTTACATTAGTACCTCTATCATTAATACCTAACCCATGAAGGTCATCAAAAATAACCATATCCTCCTTATCAGCTGCTAACCATTGTAATAATCGAATCAAATCCATGCTAAAAATATAAATTGAAAAATATAATGCTAAAATAGACACAGTTTAAATGATCAGTAATAGCTGATATTGAGCAGAAAACAAAAGGTCCCAGACCTCATTCAAAAAAAGTAATAAAGTAGTGAAGGTCAGAATCCTCCAACCAGCTGGATGTGTATAAGTGTCTTAATATATAAAGAAATAACTTTTAAACAGCATATTGACTCCACAGTAAAGGAAGAAGGCAATGTCCACAATTCCCAAGAAAGTCAGATGGAGACTTCCAGACAATTCAATAAATAAAAGATATCCTGATGTACAAAAAACAGATAATACATATAAATAATAGATAAAATAGATAATACATATAAAGCCAGAAAATTCCCCGACTTAATATGATGAACAGAACAGTTATAGTTAATGAGCCTGAATTAAACCAACCTAGTTGTATGAAGACCCACCAAAAACCATTGAACCCTTGGCAAAAGGACTATTAACATAGATGATCCAACAGGTTCAGGATGACTATCACAGCAATCTCACAATAGTCTCAGAATACATAGGTTCAAACGTGTACCTCACGTCCTCAGTCTACTATAATCAACCCACTAATAATTCCAATGATGAAAAAAACAGCCACTACAATTTAAAGTGTCCATTTATTTCTTATTACTAGTTGTATGGAGAGCCACCAATATCCAGTAAACCCTTCACATAAAAAGACAATAATCATAGATGATCCCACAATTCCGGAATAACTGTCATAGCAGTCTCAGAGATTTAAAGTGACAGTTCATTCAATTCAACAATTCTGGAATAATAACTCTCACAACAGTCTCTGTAGATTTAAAGTAGCAGTTCATTCATTGTTATTGCAACATAATTCGAGACCAAAAGTTTCATAAATCCAATACAAAAGAACCATCACAATATAGCAGTAAATGAAATGGTCATGATAGAAGCTAAACATCCACACTGGATGTAATATTATCCTCATGTCACAATGATGGTAAATCCAATGGCCAATGGTAGAATTCAAACCACATCCACCAGAAGGAGGTAAACGGACAAATATAAAATATATAAGAAAGATGCTGACAGTTCCAACACCGTGGTAAGCAAACAACATTTATAAAACCAAAGCCACGCAAGTAAGAAACAGGTGCACGGCCAGAACAACCAATCAGAAAACACACAAATGGCCAGCACTCAAACATCAGCATAAAGACTTTATTACAAAACAGACAAAAACTATTACAGCACACCGGTTTCAGCAATAAAGCCTTCTTCAGTACAACGATTACACATCTCCCCACCCCCTTCTTACATATGAATAATCCACACATGACTGGTTAATCAAAAATATTCATTAAGACCAGGAGGAAAACATGCGCCAATTGGATAATCCATTTCCTCTCTTTTTTATCCAATATATTATGCCAGCCTGATTTATCATTGTTATTAGACATTATTTATCCATGTCATTAGATATCAAATCTAGTGGGATCAACACTGGGGCACAACAGACTACTTTAGATAGCCAATTTTTGGTGGGGTGTCAGCCTTGTGGTCATTGTAGTTTTTGTAAACATGTTGATAACACTAAATGATTTACTTCTCATAATACCTCACATGTATTTAATACATATCTTCATGGAAATTGAGAGTCAGATCGGGTCATTTATTTAGTTTTGTGTACATGCCCGGGTTTTATTTGGAGCAGATTTCTCGTCCAGTCAAATTATGCATTTCTGAACATCTCAGTAATGTCATATGTGCTCATCATTCTAATGCTATTTATAAACATACTATTAAGCATCCTACAGCCAGGTTTAGGTTTGTTATAGATAGAATTATGTCTAATAACGAGGATAAATCAGGCTGGCATAATATATTGGATAAAAAAGAGAGGAAATGGATTATCCAATTAGAGCACTATTTTCTCCTGGTCTTAATGAATATTTTTGATTAGCCAATCAAGTGTGGATTATTCAAATGTAAAGAAGGGGGTGGGGACATGTGTAATTGTTGTACTGAAGAAGGCTTTATTGCTGAAACCAGTATGCTGTAATTGTTTTTGTCTGTTTTGTAATAAAGGTTTCATACTGACGTTTCAGTGCTGGCCATTTGTGGTTTTTATAGGCTTTGATTTCCCACAGTCTTAAAATGTATAAAAACAGTAGTTTAAGACAAACACTCACAAGGCTTTTATAAGATATAATGGATTTTCTTTGAAGTGTCTACTACACTTGCTAGATTTTAGACAACAATGGCATGTTGTAAAGTGTCAAAAATGTTGAAACTTACCAATCTGGTATTTTTGTAAGTGAAACAAGATAACATTTGCATGCTGTGAACACTGTGCCACCTAGGTTACAAAATGCTGACATACTCTTAAAGCTAAATGTGCATTTTGGGGAAATGCCATGGATTTGCATCAATTCAGCAAGAAAATACAAGAAATTTAGCAAGCAACCAAACTGTAAATCCAGTAGAAATGATACCTTTTAAAACTACAAAGCTCTACAAGTTTTTGAGAAGCCTGTGAAATGTGGCAGTTCTATTTCATTTGTTCCAATATAAAGAACAGAACTGCCATTGGGCTACATATCCATAAAAAACTTCTGAAATTTCTATGCAAATATTTCAGTCTCCTGTTGCACCTATATATTTTGATGGCAAATAAGCCATTGAATATTGTGTTTGTACTGTACTTTCATATGACAGATTGACATAACAAACAGTTCTGCTGCTTACTACCAGCTCTTAATATATGGAAATAAACAGACCACATTTAAAAAAAAAAAACTAAACATACTTACTCTTAATATCCCAAAACCTCTACAGTTATTACAGTCAATCAAAGTAATGATATGGTGTTTCATTTTAACAGCCTAGTGAGTAGCAGAGCATGAAGCTGTACTTGATAACTTTAGAGTAATTGGGATTTAAATGGAACTTAGGAACATGTAGTGCTTTATTATCAAGAAAGTGAAGAAAACTACAGAAGAGAACAAACCCACTACTTTAACTAGTTTCATATACCTGTGCTGCACACTTCTTGTGGTGCACATAAGAAGCAAGTGTACAACATATACCCTCAGTATAACAGTGTATACAATGAAAGAAAGCAAAGTATTACAATTGTTTCATTTGGGATATATGCCCCATATATTGCAAATGACTGAACTGTGGCCTTTGCATCTGTCACCTACATATATTCCATTTTGCCTATTCTCCAAAGTAACTCATTGTCACAGTTAGGGTATATAAACATGAAATGGTTTTTGGCACATGGAGAGACATTCCTCTCTAAAAACACATTTAATGTGTTTCACTTAATATACAAGTCCATTTTGTGTTTATAATTTTGAGTAAATTTAGAACTTCCAGCTTCAATCAGTCCGATTTTCCATTATGTTTTTATACTTTCTTCTTTTTCTTTTTGTTATGTTATGATGCATTTCACTAGGAAGAAATACAGTCCAAATAAGCCCAGAAGTCTGACACCTATAGCAAAATGAAGATTCTGTATTGACTTGTAAAGTATATAAATATTCATAATTATCGTTATGGGCACAAATGCACCATTCAAACAGATCACAAGGCACTTTATTTGTTGTCTAATGAGATTAAAAGTATAATACAGATGTTACTTCCAATAAATCTGAGCTGGTCCATAATACTCAGAATATATGGCTATGAAATAGGTTTATGAGTTCACATCTTTGCAGATAAGTATTAGGTTAGCCGCCCTTAAGGGCCATTTTAAGTGTAGCCAATTTTCTTCAAGGATGAGAATCAAACTTTGTACCCTGTGATTTGAGGTAAAAACCCTGACCATTATGCCATCCCCCTACTTATTGTAAACAGATTATGTCAGTACAGATGTTTAAAGCAAGCTACTGCTTTTTCAGTATAGCAATGCTGTTCCTTTAGAAAAAAGTGACAAAGTTAGATCAGTGTAATATTGTTCCAGTGACAGATGTACAAATTAAGTCTTGTACAAGATCTGTAGATGTCCTTAATGCTAAAAAACATGTACAAAAGATGGCAGTGTTTTTGGAGATTCTGAGACTTGATCCAAAGAAAACTCACATAAATGGCATTGGCACAACTGTACTATAGTGTCATAATGGTCACCTGAAAGGTTTGCTAAGAAGTCATATGCTGAGTATGAACAGGGATTCTGGTATAAGGAAGGCGGTAGCCAGTTGTACAACTTGCCAAGGACAAGGGAAGTGTCCTTCTAGTGTTACATTGCTTTTAATGGAATAGCTAGGGAAATCACGGCAACGACATTACCGGTCACTACACATGCTTAGTTGAACTGGGTGCTGGATAGATATTCTACATGCAACTATTAAAAACCTAACAAGTTGCAGTATTCAAAGAATGACAAAATGATTATATCAGAAAATGCAGCATTCTTTATAAATTAAGAATATGAGCAGTTTTAAAAGAAGAGTGGAATTATTCTCATTATTTCTACTGTTTATGGAATCCCAAACATCAGAACACCAAGGAATCAATAAGCCAAAATTTAATACCCAAAACTCAAAGTGAGCAATTCAAATGCAAGTTTTATTTACAGGGGACAAGTCTCCATAGAGCTCTCACACTTATACATACCAATCCCATGGTTACATTAACACAAGAAAGGAAGAAATCTTCCAAAACAAAGCAATCTCTGCCAGCACACAGATGGAAATCACACTGGCATTGATTTCCTATGAATAACGGTGATTATCATTTTGTTCCTTGGTGTCTTGCACTTTGAGTAACTGGCACTCGGGGTACATCACCTCGGACACCTGTAAATATACCTCATTATCACCCATTAAATAATACATGAAAAAGTAACTGATAGATGTTTTGAAACAGCAGTAACTAGAGTATTATTTAGCTAATGGATTAATGCATGGTCCATCAGCTGCTAATATTAATGGTTTTAAACTAAGATCCACCCTGGATTTGCTTCATGACCTCACTCAAAAAGTATAAAATAGGTCATGCAAAGGAAAAAAAACAAGACAGTACTGCAAACTTGCATGCTTTTATACTTTCAAACTAAATATACAAGGTTCTGCTTCTCAGCAAAACTGAGAAGGTTTGCTACAGTCAGAAGGACAAATCTTCATTTCAAAAGATATGCCGCTCGTGATTATTAAATGTGGCTTAAGTATCTTATGCTTTTATGGCAGGTCTTCAAGTTACCCCTTCGCTGCTGGATACTTCATAACTACACACTTAATCAGCAATTTATGGACAAGAAGCAACTATCTGCCATATGCAACATTTCCTCTTTGACATATATCTTGAAGAAGTGGAATGAAAATTCTCTTCTTTCTTAAAAAAAATCAAGAACTTAAAGTCAACAAAGACAACACAGAAAACTCAAAGTACACAGTTCATGTGAAGATCGAGACAACATCAGCAGGTTAGGCTCTCCAGAGAGTTAGGATGGCTTCCACTAAGTCCAATCAACTAGTCCACTCCCTTTCTTCAGTACCTCACATCAATGGACAATTATTTGCCTTATGTGGCCCCAGCGAGGGTATGAATGGACCATAGGGCTTTTGCTCAACTAGAGGTAGCTGGTTCTAGTCTTAGGAATGGAATGAGTGGATCACTATGGCAAAGGAAGGGGTGCCAGTGGGCAATACTCAGGGGCACAAGTAGATGCAAGCATGTCTTCAGTGTGAACAAGCAATGGGTGTGACATACAGAGATGCAGTAAGGCTGAAATGCCAGGTAGTAAGTACTGAATCAACTGGACAGTTGAGTATAGTTCCAGGACAAGTGAAAGCAACAATCAACATGGTATACAATCAAGAAAGAGGAGAAACTATGTCAGAGCACTGAGTAATCAAGGCAGAGCAACAAAACTACTATGAAAGAGAAATGTCATAGCACTGAGTAATCAAGGTGGAGTGTCACAACTATTATGACAGGGCAATGTCAGAACACTGAGTAATCAAGGCAAAGTCACACAACTACTATGATAGAGCGATGTTAGAGCACCAAGTAATCAAGGCAGAGCAACACAACTGCTATGATACTATGGCAGAGCAATGCCAGAGTACTGAGTAATCAAGGCAGAGCAACACAACTACTATGAAGGAACAATGTCAGAGCATTGAGTAATCAAGGCAGAGTCACACAACTACTATGATAGAGCAATGTCAGAACACTGAGTAATCAAGGCAGAGTCACACAACTACTATGATAGAGCAATGTCAGAGCACTGAGTAATCAAGGCAGAGTCACACAACTACTATGATAGAGCAATGTCAGAACACTGAGTAATCAAGGCAGAGCAACACAACTTCTATGAAGGATCAATGTCAGAGCATTGAGTAATCAAGGCAGAGCAACACAACTTCTATGAAAGTGCAATGTCAGAGCACTGAGTAATCAAGGCAGGGCAACACAACTACTATGAAAGAGAAATGTCACAGCACTGAGTAATCAAGTTGGAGTGACAACTACTCCGACAGGGCAATGTCAGAGTACTGAGTAATCAAGACAGAGCAACACCATTGCTATGATACTATGACAGAGCAATGTCAGAGCACTGAGTAATCAAGGCAGAGCAACACATCTACTATGATACTATGACAGAGCAATGTCAAAGCACTGAGTAATCAAAGCAGAGCAACACAACTGCTATGATACTATGGCAGAGCAATGCCAGAGTACTGAGTAATCAAGGCAGAGTCACACAACTACTATGATAGAGCAATGTCAGAGAACTGAGTAATTAAGGGAATCAACACAACTACTATGACAGAGCAATGTCAGAACACTGAGTAATCAAGGCAGAGCAACACAACTTCTATGAAAGTGCAATGTCAGAGCACTGAGTAATCAAGGCAGGGCAACACAACTACTATGAAAGAGAAATGTCACAGCACTGAGTAATCAAGTTGGAGTGACAACTACTCCGACAGGGCAATGTCAGAGTACTGAGTAATCAAGACAGAGCAACATCATTGCTATGATACTACGACAGAGCAATGTCAGAGCACTGAGTAATCAAGGCAGAGCAACACATCTACTATGATACTATGACAGAGCAATGTCAAAGCACTGAGTAATCAAGGCAGAGCAACACATCTACTATGATACTATGACAGAGCAATGTCAAAGCACTGAGTAATCAAGGCAGAGCAACACATCTACTATGATACTATGACAGAGCAATGTCAAAGCACTGAGTAATCAAGGCAGAGCAACACATCTACTATGATACTATGACAGCAATGTCAAAGCACTGAGTAATCAAGGCAGAGCAACACATCTACTATGATACTATGACAGAGCAATGTCAAAGCACTGAGTAATCAAGGCAGAGCAACACATCTACTATGATACTATGACAGCAATGTCAAAGCACTGAGTAATCAAGGCAGGGCAACACAACTACTATGAAAGAGAAATGTCACAGCACTGAGTAATCAAGTTGGAGCGACAACTACTCCGACAGGGCAATGTCAGAGTACTGAATAATCAAGACAGAGCAACACATCTGCTATGATACTATGACAGAGCAATGTCAAAGCACTGAGTAATCAAGGCAGAGTCACACAACTTCTATGATAGAGCAATGTCAAAGAACTGAGTAATCAAGGTGGAGCAGCACAACTACTATGACAGAACAATGTCACAGCACTGAGTAATCAAGGCAGAGTTCTCAAAAAGCCAAACAGTTGCAGAACAAAGCTTAGCTCATAAAAGCAAGACTGGATGCAGTATGAAACAAACCAAGTAACGCTGATACTGAACAAGTGTTTAATCAAGGCAGAGTCACACAACTACTATGACAGAGCAATGTCAGAGCACTGAGTAATCAAGGCAGAACAACACCACTGCTATGATACTATGACAGAGCAATGTCAAAGCACTGAGTAATCAAGGCAGAACAACACCACTGCTATGATACTATGACAGAGCAATGTCAAAGCACTGAGTAATCAAGGCAGAGCAACACAACTACTATGAAAAACAATGTCAAAGCACTGAGTAATCAAGGCAGAGCAACACAACTACTATGAAAAACAATGTCAAAGCACTGAGTAATCAAGGTGGAGCAACACAACTTCTATGACAGATCAATGTCAGAGCACTGAGTAATCGAGGCAGAGTCACACAACTACTATGATAGGGCAATGTCAGAGCACCAAGTAATCAAAGCAGAGCAACACAACTGCTATGATACTATGACAGAGAAATGTCAGAGCACTGAGTAATCAAGGCAGAGCAACACATCTACTATGATAGTATGACAGAGCAATGTCAAAGCACTGAGTAATCAAGGCAGAGCAACACATCTACTATGATACTATGACAGAGCAATGTCAGAGCACTGAGTAATCAAGGCAGAGCAACACATCTACTATGATACTATGACAGAGCAATGTCAAAGCACTGAGTAATCAAGGCAGAGCAACACATCTACTATGATACTATGACAGCAATGTCAAAGCACTGAGTAATCAAGGCAGGGCAACACAACTACTATGAAAGAGAAATGTCACAGCACTGAGTAATCAAGTTGGAGCGACAACTACTCCGACAGGGCAATGTCAGAGTACTGAATAATCAAGACAGAGCAACACATCTGCTATGATACTACGACAGAGCAATGTCAAAGAACTGAGTAATCAAGGTGGAGCAGCACAACTACTATGACAGAACAATGTCACAGCACTGAGTAATCAAGGCAGAGTTCTCAAAAAGCCAAACAGTTGCAGAACAAAGCTTAGCTCATAAAAGCAAGACTGGATGCAGTATGAAACAAACCAAGTAACGCTGATACTGAACAAGTGTTTAATCAAGGCAGAGTCACACAACTTCTATGATAGAGCAATGTCAAAGAACTGAGTAATCAAGGTGGAGCAGCACAACTACTATGACAGAACAATGTCACAGCACTGAGTAATCAAGGCAGAGTTCTCAAAAAGCCAAACAGTTGCAGAACAAAGCTTAGCTCATAAAAGCAAGACTGGATGCAGTATGAAACAAACCAAGTAACGCTGATACTGAACAAGTGTTTAATCAAGGCAGAGTCACACAACTACTATGACAGAGCAATGTCAGAGCACTGAGTAATCAAGGCAGAACAACACCACTGCTATGATACTATGACAGAGCAATGTCAAAGCACTGAGTAATCAAGGCAGAACAACACCACTGCTATGAAAAACAATGTCAGAGCTCTGAGTAATCAAGGCAGAGTCACACAACTACTATGATAGTGCAATGTCAGAGAACTGAGTAATCAAGGCAGAGTCACACAACTACTATGAAAGAGAAATGTCACAGCACTGAGTAATCAAGGCAGAGCAACACAACTTCTATGACAGATCAATGTCACAGCACTGAGTAATCTAGGCAGAGTCACACAACTACTATGATAGGGCAATGTCAGAGCACCAAGTAATCAAAGCAGAGCAACACAACTGCTATGATACTATGACAGAGAAATGTCAGAGTACTGAGTAATCAAGGTGGAGCAACACAACTTCTATGACAGATCAATGTCAGAGCACTGAGTAATCGAGGCAGAGTCACACAACTACTATGATAGAGCAATGTCAGAGCACCAAGTAATCAAAGCAGAGCAACACAACTGCTATGATACTATGACAGAGAAATGTCAGAGTACTGAGTAATCAAGGTGGAGCAACACAACTTCTATGACAGATCAATGTCAGAGCACTGAGTAATCGAGGCAGAGTCACACAACTACTATGATAGAGCAATGTCAGAGCACCAAGTAATCAAAGCAGAGCAACACAACTGCTATGATACTATGACAGAGAAATGTCAGAGTACTGAGTAATCAAGGTGGAGCAACACAACTTCTATGACAGATCAATGTCAGAGCACTGAGTAATCGAGGCAGAGTCACACAACTACTATGATAGAGCAATGTCAGAGCACCAAGTAATCAAAGCAGAGCAACACAACTGCTATGATACTATGACAGAGAAATGTCAGAGTACTGAGTAATCAAGGTGGAGCAACACAACTTCTATGACAGATCAATGTCAGAGCACTGAGTAATCGAGGCAGAGTCACACAACTACTATGATAGGGCAATGTCAGAGCACCAAGTAATCAAAGCAGAGCAACACAACTGCTATGATACTATGACAGAGAAATGTCAGAGTACTGAGTAATCAAGGTGGAGCAACACAACTTCTATGACAGATCAATGTCAGAGCACTGAGTAATCGAGGCAGAGTCACACAACTACTATGATAGGGCAATGTCAGAGCACCAAGTAATCAAAGCAGAGCAACACAACTGCTATGATACTATGACAGAGAAATGTCAGAGTACTGAGTAATCAAGCCAGAGCAACACAACTACTATGATAGGGCAATGTCAGATCACCACGTAATCAAGGCAGAGCAACACAACTGAGATGATACTATGACAGAGCAATGTCACAGCACTGAGTAATCAAGGCAGAGCAACACAACTACTATGATACTACGACAGAGCAATGTCAGAGCACTGAGTAATCAAGGCAGAGCAACACAACTACTATGATACTACCAGAGAGCAATGTCAGGGCACTGAGTAATCAAGGCAGAGTCACACAACTACTATGACAGAGCAATTTTCCAGCACTGAGTAATCAAGGCAGAGCAACACAACTACTATGATACTACGACAGAGCAATGTCAGAGCACTGAGTAATCAAGGCAGAGCAACACAACTTATGAAAGAGCAATGTCAGAGCACTGAGTAATCAATGCAGAGCAACACAACTATGAAAGAGCAATGTCAGAGCACTGAGTAATCAATGCAGAGCAACACAACTATGAAAGAGCAATGTCAGAGCACTGAGTAATCAAAGCAGAGCAACACAACTACTATGATTTGGTATAATTATTTAAACTGTAGCTGTTTTTTTAATTATTTTGAAGACTGTAATATTATTGTTCTTCAAATGTTTCGTAACACTTTGAAGCTTTTCTCCCCAGGCCTCTACTTAAAGTGGGCTTCTACCCAGTTGGACTTTCCTTGTAATCAAATGTCAATAAATAAATAAATAGAAAAGGATTCTCCATATAAATTCCCTCTGGCTTCAATGTGAAGTTCAGTCTGGTGGCACTGAGTAGTAAATTCTGTATCTAAACCAAAAAGATTGCTGAGCTGCACAACCCTCCAGATATTGAGTTCAAGTAGTTCATGAGACCACTCAGTCAATCAATCAAAGCAGAACTTAAGCAGTCCCTGACAACACATCAGCCAGCCAATCAAAGTAGAATATATCTGTCTGAAATGGTCACTTGCTAAGCAGAAATCCCAACAAATGAAATATCCCCAGGTGGAAAATGGGTATCTGAAGAAGTCAACTCTTTGTTTGTAAAGTCCACTCAGCAGGTGCTGAATAATGCTCAAGGCAGCTCAACCAAAAAGCATAGAGTTGCTGTGCAACCATCCAATATTCAAATTTAAGTAATTCCTGATGCTACATGAGCCAGTCAAAAAAGTTAGAATTCAAACAGATCTCTCTCTCTCTCTCTCAAATGGTCTTATGGTAAGGGGAAACTTGCTCTCTCTCTCATTCTGTCTTTCACTCTCTCTCTCTCACTCACAAACACACATACACACACACACACACACACACACACACACACACACACACACACACACACACACACACACACACACACACAAAACAGACAAGACTTTTCAGACTGGCTTCAACATATGACTCAAACAGTAAACCCAGCAGGTACAGAAATGTCTTCAGGTAGAAAAGAGGTTGATGTGGAAATCTTCTCTGGGTGTTGTATAAAGTCTAATGCAATGGTGCAAAGGCCTTTCTTAGTCCACGCAAAAACAGTAATAAGCCAGGTGTGAATGCAAAATTCAAGCAGAATTTATCCCTTTAAAATGGTTTTATAGTAAGAGAAAACTTTCTATCTCACAAAGAGCAGACAAAATAGACTTTCCATGTGGGATCCATCTGGATTCTCAGCAAGTGGAGAAAAGTTTCCAGAACTTAAAGGGTCTCTCTGTAGAAATCCACTCTGGTTACAGGTGTCTCTGATTATGGGTAAAGAACAGTCTTCGGATAATGAATAGCACTTTCTGTAGTTCAACCAAAACAACTATATATATATATATATATATATATATATATATATATATATATATAGATAGATATATATATAGATATATAAAATGTGTGTTTATATGTGTGTGTGTATTTGTATATCTATCTATATATCTATAGCTCTATACACACACACACACATATATATATATATATATATATATATATATATATATATATATATATACACACACACACACATATATATATAGACAGGTAGATACATATACATACACACACATATTGGTCTGGTGCAGTTTGTCAAAATGTTTATTTTGTCAAAAGTGGAATCACTGACATGGTCAATTTCCATATTCTCACTATGCTAGTAGCAGTTTAGTTTTGTGTAAGATCAGCAAATGGCAACATAAAGAAGTTTGTAACTTTCTCTACAGCTGCATGACCTTGGAGATGGTATATTAAGCATCAGATGGTGCAGGGAGGTGAAGGAGTGTACTTATTTTTCACGGCTTTGACTTTACATTCCATCAATACAATTTGTTCGGGAAAATGTAAGTTGATATATAGGAAACACAGCAGATATATGTGTGCATGTGTCTTTATCCAAATTTCAACCATGGACTCCCAAAAGGACGTGGAATAAAAATATATATCTAGTACATAATGGAACTAACAATATGTGCATTTTGATTACAAAATCAAAATATGGTCATAGTTATTACATCAGCTTAACAAAAAAAAAATAAAATAAAATAAAAAAAACAAGCCACATCTATGGTTGCATAGACTGTATTGGAAAAACTATTCTAAATTTAATAGAGACAAAAGTTCCCTTAGACTACAGTGACAAAAAATACACAACACACTGCCGAACATTGAAAAACGCAAATCACAAACATAAAAGCACCACAAATAGCTGAAATTAAACCCAGTAAAAAGTAGTATAAATCAACAAATTAATTGCATTTATTTATACTGGAAGAAACAGTAAGATTAGTAAGCGTAAAAAAGCTCAACATTCACAGCAACAAAACAAACATCCTCCACTTAAACATAAAATACACAAAAAACAGTTTCAACATACAGTCATACACAACAATGAAAACCTCAGTAACTACCATTGTGAATACCTACATAACACAGCAACTAAAAAGGCAACAAACACCTTTACCATAAAGAGTCACCAACAAAATGTAAAATACATGTTCTCTACAAATGTACAAAAATATGTACAAGCAAAAATGCAATGATGAAAAACATCAAAATAAATAAGTGAGAAAAAAACAGGCAAACCTATATATAAAACACAAAAGTTGAAAATAACTGAATAGACCATAACAAAAACAAAACCAACAACAAAAAACAAAATAACCCTATAGACAAAAAAGCATACTAACAATGTGCTCATGTTGAAAATGTAAGAATAGCAGTTGTGATCCTTAAAATATCAATATCAACACTACAAGTACAAAGCCATAAATATCTAGTATATAACATTCATGGTTTCCTAATCATATTTAATAATCTTACACTTAACAAAAGTCCTAAAAGATTATAAAAATAAATGTAAACAAGAAAGAACTGAGGAAAAAAATTAGGGATGAAAAATTGTACAAGTGCCAAACAATGAAAAAAAAACAAAATTATAAAAATAATAAAAAAGGGTTGCTAAAAAATCATCACTAAATAAGGAGGAGAACTGAAGAACAGTTCTAAGTTTGTTTCCCACCTTTCCTGTTACTAGAGTAGTCCAGATACAGATTTGCTATATTCAGGACTGTTTTGTATGTTTCTGAGTTCCCCAGACCTTTCTGTGTTATAAGGAAGCCTTCCAGCTTATCAGTGGGAGTAGTAAGGACTAGTTAGCCTCTCTACCACAAGGAGTGGTTTCTGGATCTGAAATTGTAGTTTATTGGCTGTTTGGGCAGTTTTTCTATCCCTTTCAACTTCTGGTTTAAAAAGCCCATGTTTGCACGGGTTTGCACTTGTTTAAGCTCCGCAGATCCTGTTTTGGCATCCTGCAGACTACAAGAGCAACAGAAAAGTGAAAGAGACTAAGTGCCTCCATTTTGATTTTTTCTGATTATACAGCTTTCTGCACTTAATTTAAGTCATTTTTTCATTTAACTGCATTTATTTTAATTGTATTTGCTTTAATTTTGCTACACACTCAAGTGTGCTAGCATGCACCGCATTTAAAGTATATTACTAGTGCCAGAAAGCCTGCTCTTCAAATTTTCCCTTAGATCTTGCTAGAGCTCTTTTTTCTTGCACTTTAATTAGTTTATTTACCTAGCACATCATCAGGCTTTTGTAGCAATTATTGTAGCACACATAAGTGCTACCAGCACCAGATGTCCTCTAAGGAAACAGCTCCAGTACTTAGTAATGATGACCATCCCTCCTGGCATGTCGAAAGGTCAGTTTCCTGTGCTTTCTCCTATTAACCTGGTGAACTTGGGCATTCTGAGGCAGTGTAGCAACTGCCTCATGTACAAAGACAACCCTCACCTCTTACCTCCCAACACTCAGACTTGTGAGAGGTGCACTTATATCTTAAAATTGGAAGCCATCTACTCTCCAGTCAAGACCGGAATAGCTGGTCAAGAGGAGAAGGTCAATACCTGCACCACACCACATGGAACACATAGCCCACCAGAACACCCACCATCACAGCCCTCACATAAAAACACAATCCACACACCCACCTTCGCGGAGGCTCTCAAATGAAATTTTCCCAAACAGCAGAGACCTCCAAGGCAGAAATGCACTCAACCACCACAACACAGCACAAACCACAAGACACATAGCTCACCTACACAGTGTGCCCCTCAACCTAAGCCCCTAAGGCAAAACAGCTTGCCCAATACAATAATCATAGGTGACTCAATAGTGAGGCACACTGATGTCTCACTCACTAGGTTGAATAAGGAGAAGGTAACAGTCAGCTGTCTATCAGATGCCAGAATCCACATGCACTCAGGTCACTCCATAACAAGTACAAGTATGACTCTGTCATTGTCCATGTGGGTGTGAATGAACTGAGAGGCACCTCCCTGGACTAAATGAAGAGAGACATGGAGGAGCTCTTGGATTATGTGGCCCAGGCAGGTATGACCCTAGCCCTGAGCAGCATCCTACCATCGCCCAGAATGATACTGCAGTACAAACAGAAAATGACTAACTTCAACAATTGGCTAAGTTTATGGTGTCATTCTAAGGGGATCCAGTATTTGCCTGTTTGGGATGACATGACTGACAGACCTCGATGCTTTGTCAGAGATGGCCTGCATCTGTCACCCCTTGGTTTCTGGGTACTGGTAAGGCTCTTGCCACCTTTATAGTGCCTTTTTTAGGTGGTGTTCCAAATTATCACTGTAACAGCTATAAATAAATGCAATCTGAGGGTCATGTTGCTTAATGCTAGAAGTCTAAATCTCAAGATACACTCGCTCGAAACACTATTCAAAATGGAGAACATCGACATATGTGCTGTAATGGAGACCTGGTTTAAAGTGGCAGAATGCACCCCTGAGCTACCAGGCTATAACTCATTCCACACCTTTCAGCCCCAAAACATGGACTGAAGCTCCAAAGGCAGTGGTGTCTCCATATTCATAAAGGATATGCATACCTCCAGACTAGTAGCCCAGCATAACGCATCTGAGATACTCCAGGTACAACTAAAATTGGGTAAGACTGCAATTCAGGTCTTAGCTTGCTCTAGGTCCCCAGCCATGTCCTGAGACTCTCACTCCACATTCCTAAGCACCCCGGAAACTATAAAGATCCAACCCAACACACTCATACTAGGTGACTTCAACTACCCCTCCATCAACTGGGAAAACTACTCATGCACCAATGCCCAACACTTCCTGGAATTCATCAATTCCAATGCCCTGAACCAGCTCATTCTTACTCCCACTAGAGGAAGCAACATCCTTGACCTGGTTATTATTAACATGGGAAACTGTTGCTCTACACCAATAGTCAATTCCTTCCAGGTTAGAGCCGACCACAAACTAATCACCATGGAAATTCACATCTCACCCACACCCCCAGCAAAGGTATCCACCATGAAAAAATTCTCCAAAGCTGACTTTGGACTCCTAAAAACAGAGGTGGCTAACTTCACGGCACCCATGCCAATGGAAAATAGATGCATGACTGCTAAATCATACACCAATGCACTGTACGAACACGTACATAAATGCATGGAACTAACCATACCCAACAGAACCAAGATGCTCTCCTCCAAAAAAAGGAAGCCAGTCTGGTGGTCCCCTGCCATTAATAAACTCTACAACAGAAGGAAGAAACTGTTGCAGAAAAAGGTAAAGTCCCAAGAATGGAAAAAGTCTCTTATCAGCCTCAGCAAAAAGATGAGATCCCTCATCAAAACCTCCAAAGCCAGCTATGAAGGCAAAATTGCAGCAGACACTGAAAACAACCACAAAGCCTTCTATACTTATATGAAGAATTTCCACGAAAATACCCAGATTTGCTCTGAGTAACTGCACAATGGTGCCTCCAATACTGAGCCAACAGATATTGTCAACATACTGGCCAACAGATTCAGTGCCAACTTTACCCCCCCCCCCAAAGGACCAATCTCAATACCGGAAGAATGGCAGGCAACCAGCATTACTGCAGCACAGGTTAAAGCTGCATTGTCCAAGGCCAAGAATACAGCTTCTATGGGACCCGACAATATCCCTGGCTGTGTTCTACATGAATTACAAGCTGAACTGGCACCACTTCTGTGTATCCTGTTACCTCACAGCCTCACCTCAGTCTTTGTCCCTACCGAATGGCATACTGCTACAGTCATCTCTTCTCCATAAAGGAGGAGCGACTGCAGATACTGTAAATTATCGTCCCATTAGCCTGATGAGTCTGATATGTAAGGGCATGGAATGCATCATCATGGACCTAATTAACAAGGATATAGGGAATCTCCAAACTCTAGATCTCATGCAATTTGGTTTTGTGAAAGGTAGATCATGCCTGCACAACCAAGTTAACTTCTTTAAGTCAGTCATCAGAGCTGTGGATGAAGGTAAGGCAGTTCATGCAGCCTACCTTGATATGGCCAATGCCTTTGATACCATTCCTCACTAAGGAATTATTGATAAACTCACCAAACTAGGCATCAACACCTATACCATTAGGTGGGCTGTAAATTGGCTCACAGACAGAACCCACAGTGTGAAAGTAGCAGACTCCAATTCAGACTGCCGACCAGTCATGAGTGGAGTCCCACAGGGTTCGGTCCTGGGTCCTCTCCTGTTTGGCATCTACTTCTCAGAAGTCCAGGCCAACATGGAGGGACTCTGGCTGACCAAGTTTGCAGATGACTGCAAGCTGGGAGCCATTATCAACTCCCCAAGTGATGCAGACATCCAACAGAAAGGCCTCACTGAGACCAATGACTGGTGTCAAAATCATGGCCTTAAGCTTAATGCCAAAAAATGTGTCATCATCCCCTTTGGGAAAAGCTCAGATCCCACTAATTACCACATTGATGGAAACCCATTGAACACTGAAGGCATTATAAGAGATCTGGGGACACAGGTTGACAGCAACCTCTCCTTTTGACTACCACATTGCCACTGTGGTCAGAAAGTCCTTCTATGTGGCACATCTCATTACCAAGGGTTTTGCATCCAGGAAGAAAGAGGTCATCATTTCTCTCTACTCTTCCCTCATTAGACCAATCATAGTGTATAATGCCCCATTTGGCATGTACCTCTCTAGACACCTGTAACAGCTGGAGAGGCCACAAAAGTACTTCACAAAGAAGATCCTAGGCCTTAAACACATGTCCTGCATGGACAGACTAAAAAAAAACCTCCAGCTATTCTCTGTCTCATATCGTCTACTAAGAGGCGATCTCTGCTTGACTTACAAAGCCATATCTGACCCAGCTCTGTTAGAAATGTTACAGCTAAAGAAATCCCAATCACCTCTGCACCACATGCTCCAGAGACCTCAACCTCATTACCACAATCAACAAAACATGCTGGAAGAACAGGTTCATAACCCAGAGACTGCCCATGCTCTCAAATTCTCATCCATGTCAAGCAGAGCACCTCACTGGCCCTCTTCAAGAGAAATCTTGATGAATGGATGGGACATAGAAAGTTCACCCCAGGGATCACTCCAGTGGTTCTACTTGATAGAGGTACTGGAAACTAAGGTCGGGTGGCATGATGCCAGGGTAATCCTATGGGCTAGTCTTGTAAAGGCTCCAGGGCCATTAGCCTAGTACACACCTATGAACCTATACATCTATAAAATCAATAGAGAAAAAATAATAATAGTAATCTTTTGGAAACTAGTAAATGAAGTAAAAACAAAAATTAAGACAAAAAGGCATTAAACAAAACAATTTAGAAATAAAATACCTAATTAAATAATAATAAACATTAAACTATATTGACTTTTACAAACCTAAGTTGTAAGAGAAGGCCAAAACTACACTAAAATGAACTAAAAATATATCTGAACTGACTAGAAAAATTGCTATAACTAATATAAAAACTGACTGGCTATACCGCATTATAATCCCAGTTGTATAAATAGTCCCAAATTCCATGGGCACAAATAAAATGTATACCTCAAAAGACTCATATCTATCAAAATGCAACAAACCTAGCAAAAACAAAATGTTAAACAAAACACAGCACATACATTCCTACCATAAATTAAACGTAGTCTTACAACACAACATAAAATGTTTTATAATATATTTCACTTTCTGTAAAACTTATTTTTGAAGGATAATGATATAGCTGAGATAAAATCTACATAGAAAAAGTGATATTTTTATGAGTTTCACATTTAGTCCACTTTCTTCCCTGAGACAGCTGAAGTATTGACTTTCCTGGACTTTAAAGATTAACTAACTACTGAAGATGATGCTATCAGTGTTTATCACATTTCCTCCCTTCAGATTACAAAAAGCTCAATAGATTTATACAACAAAGAAGGGAAAGAATAAATATTTATATGATAGTACACAGTAAAAGGACTGTGAATCTTGAAACATGGAGCTTATTAACCTCATTGGGTATAAAATAACAAAAAAGAGAAATAGGTAGCTAGCTATACAAGTTCTTTTGGCAACAAAACATGAAAAATTCTTAAAGAAAGCAACATAAAGCTAAGTAGGACAAAATGTCATAGAAGAGAAA